>NC_134484.1:387038624-387188624 GCF_040206685.1 Ascaphus truei | reverse complement strand
TGAAGCTGTAAAGGAGGGAGGGGGGGAACTGGATTGATGTGAATGGGGGACAAACAGAGAGAGGGGGAGGGGTGAGGAGAGAGGAGCGGGAACATTACATCCCGGGCAACGCCGGGTCTCTCAGCTAGTATAAAATAAACGTAAAGAGAGGGTGCATACCATTCAAAGATGGATACAAAAAAAGGAACAACAGGACAGTCACTCTTATACTCCCAGAAAGTGAATATATATATCATTTACGTGAATCACTATCCGTATTTGAAGTGTGTGTGTATATAAATATATATATACATACAAATGAGCATACAGTAATATTTCCATTTGCTATTTGCCTTGCTATGGAGGGTTTTTGTCACTTTTTTACTCACATAACTTCACATATACATACATATATAATATATAATATATATATATATATATATATATGCAGTGGAAGTGTATTGTGTGTATTTACCTACACACTCACTCCACATTTCAGCAACATACATATACATCTAAATAATATTCACATATACACGTTTGCTATAAATGGAATTATTACAATTTTACATTATATACACGTGCAATGAATGGAATAAACACTGTAATATAAGTTTGAAATCGCCTATCCGAGCTGCTATGCATGGCTGATCCCTTTTCTCCAGCTTCCTTGATGTACTATGAGGAAGATCATGTGACCAGATGCTAGTGCACGTTTAGAGAGAGGGAGGGCAGTGCTGACAAAGGGGTGTGCCTGGGTTTGTGACAGGACATGAAGGGGCAGTGCCTTAGCAAATGATTGTTAAAATAGAATACAAGAAAATTGGTCTTTCAAAGTTGTTTTTTTAAAAACAGAAAATGCTAAAAGTATTATTTCTTACTACAGAACTGATTTATTAAAAAAAACACACATGCAGGATATAGACTGAACTGCAGCTTTAAGAATGAGATTTTGAAGCTTTGATGATACATGTTAACATTAGGCCGAGTTTATATTACTTGCTACAGCGACTACAACGTTGCGCAGCGCAGTAGCAAGTACATGTTGTCTGTTGCGGGTGCCCATAGTGGGCACGACCACGACAGCGACCGCGTGACGTCAGCCGTCGCTGGAAGCTAGAAGATTTTGATATGTCCAGCGATTGAGGGGTAACGTCACGGGCACGTGAGCGGCTCAGTCAATGAGGGCGAACCGCTCACGGCCACGCCTCCGTCACGCCCAACTGTCGCGATCTCTGGTCTTTTGCACCAGAGTGCAGGAATCGCTGTAGGGACGGCGACGGCTGACGTACGTGGTCGCGTTGCCGTCGCCCCTACTATAAACTCGGCCTAAGGGAATATAAGGTGTTTTAGGTAACGTCACGTTCTGAAGCCTGCTTTAATACCAAGGTGGGTAATTTTACAATGTTACAACACATAGCCTACTTGCTGAGTAGTACTGCTCCCCGATTCCTTCAGTGCTACACAGGGGTGTAATGAATTGTAGGCAGGTATGGAAACAGTTAACAAAAAATGAATATATTTGATACACTTTGCCTGGCTCCACTGTTTGATCTTAGTGAAGGTAATAAAACTATGAGCCCTATTTCCGCTTTTAACCAAAGGCCTATACTTATCGTAAGCTTTTTACACCTACACAAAAGATTACATTTTATCAGTATTTTTATGGTCATAACAATGTAATATTTTAAGTGAACACTGTCAACACACCTATACACGCATTCACTTTAGCCCCCTTGCTAGTACAGTATATTATCACACTGTACAAAAGAAACCGCTGAAATCTCATCTAGTTTTTTTTTATGCACAGAATATGGAGAGAACACAAAGGTAAAAATGCTCGTCAGATGTGTCCAACTACACAGTATCTCCTTATACAGTATTGCCACCATACCCAGTATTCATACAAACTATATTTAGAATTATTATATCCACACAGATAGTCTGAATGGAACCTAATTGAAACATATTAAGTTCCAGCATATTTTTTTTTTACTAAATGTAACAAGTTAAGGTAAGTTTCTCTAAGCCTTTGCATTTCATCACTTTTTCTCACCACTGGAAAAAATGTAAGGGTGTACTCATTCCTGTAAATTAAACAAATTATTTTCTGAACGTCCACGACAGCGACCGCGTGACGTCAGCCGTCGCTGGAAGCTAGAAGATTTTGATATGTCCAGCGATTGAGGGGTAACGTCACGGGCACGTGAGCGGCTCAGTCAATGAGGGCGAACCGCTCACGGCCACGCCTCCGTCACGCCCAACTGTCGCGATCTCTGGTCTTTTGCACCAGAGTGCAGGAATCGCTGTAGGGACGGCGACGGCTGACGTACGTGGTCGCGTTGCCGTCGCCCCTACTATAAACTCGGCCTAAGGGAATATAAGGTGTTTTAGGTAACGTCACGTTCTGAAGCCTGCTTTAATACCAAGGTGGGTAATTTTACAATGTTACAACACATAGCCTACTTGCTGAGTAGTACTGCTCCCCGATTCCTTCAGTGCTACACAGGGGTGTAATGAATTGTAGGCAGGTATGGAAACAGTTAACAAAAAATGAATATATTTGATACACTTTGCCTGGCTCCACTGTTTGATCTTAGTGAAGGTAATAAAACTATGAGCCCTATTTCCGCTTTTAACCAAAGGCCTATACTTATCGTAAGCTTTTTACACCTACACAAAAGATTACATTTTATCAGTATTTTTATGGTCATAACAATGTAATATTTTAAGTGAACACTGTCAACACACCTATACACGCATTCACTTTAGCCCCCTTGCTAGTACAGTATATTATCACACTGTACAAAAGAAACCGCTGAAATCTCATCTAGTTTTTTTTTATGCACAGAATATGGAGAGAACACAAAGGTAAAAATGCTCGTCAGATGTGTCCAACTACACAGTATCTCCTTATACAGTATTGCCACCATACCCAGTATTCATACAAACTATATTTAGAATTATTATATCCACACAGATAGTCTGAATGGAACCTAATTGAAACATATTAAGTTCCAGCATATTTTTTTTTTACTAAATGTAACAAGTTAAGGTAAGTTTCTCTAAGCCTTTGCATTTCATCACTTTTTCTCACCACTGGAAAAAATGTAAGGGTGTACTCATTCCTGTAAATTAAACAAATTATTTTCTGAACGTCAGAGAGCCATATCCCCAAATGTTAATTATGTTTTTGAAAATACGCATCACATTTGGACTCCCTGTGGTGTGCATTTAAAAAAAAATAATAGATAAGCAAGTAAGTATCTCGGGAAGCAAAGGGTCCCTGGAGCGGAAATGAACTCGGTTCAGTTCCTGAGACCCCCTGATGCAGCCCTACAATGCTAAAAAAAAAAAAAAAATACATAATTGCTACTTTAAAGAGCAGTGCTACAACAATTCTGTAAAATGTAGAAAAATAATATAAGAAAGGAATATTTTGAAGCAAACAGAAGTTGTGTTCTGCAAATCCAACCATGCTGATATTCTAACAATCCCCATTTCATGCATATTCAGCTGCTAAATTACATACAGTACCTTAACGAAGTTTATAAGAAGTCCATACACCAAAATACTTGTCTTTTGTGCTTCCTTTGCAAATTCACGGATTCCAGTTAGTTTTTGATTTGTACTGCTACAATGCTCTGGAACAGTTAAATGAACCTTAAAAGAAAATAAGCATATACTTTATTGGTCTCATATAGAATGTATCAGTCTTACTCTACTTAAAGAAAAAATATGGCGCTGTGTATAGTACGTTATGTTGAAGAATCATGTTAATATATTTTTATCGATGTTGCAAACATTTTTAGATAGATTTACTACATGTCAAAATACACCGGCTAGTTTTTACTGACGCACAGAAAATGGAGATAAATGACGTCAAGCAACAAAAAGGTATACAGGCAGTCCTCGTTTTACAACGCTTCGCTTTACAACGAATGGCTTATCCAACGCTATGAAATGCATACCTATATTCATTTTTACAACGCCAAAATGGCTTATCCAACGCTCTTACGACGCTTTGCAACGTTGCACAGAATATTTATATATATACATAAATAACGTTGCAAAGCGTCGTAAGAGCGTATATATATAATATTATACTATATAATTATATATTATACTATATAATATATTATTTATTATGTTATATTTTATATATATATATATGATACAGTATATACACTATATAATTTATGTGTGTGCTGCATATCTTATTGCCTGCATAAAATATTTGGTGTATTTTAGTGTTAAAAATGCCTTCAGGAACGGAACCTTTCATTTAAACAGTGTTCCTATGGGAAAACGTGTTTCGCTTTACAACGTTTCGCTTTACAACGCCATTTTGAGTAACGCATTGTGTCGGATAACCGAGGACTGCCAGTATATTTTTTATGATGTGTGTCAAGTAACTCCTGTATGATCCCTTCTCCACCTTACCACTCACCAAATTGAACGGTGAGTGAGGAAAACAAAATCAAAGAAAACTGGCTTGAGACACTGGTGTTAAGAAAAGAGTACTTTGCATGTTTTTATTTCTTAATATCCATCTACAATCAAATGGTCCATTTTTGAAGCCAGATGTACCCTTTAAAATAAAGTAGTCATGCCTCTGAATGGACCAACATGAAGGTTTTGCACAAAGGACTTTCTTACATTAGGTTTCTACCGCTAGAGAAGAGTTTTTTGAGGTCTTACAAACTACAATTATCCGTCAGTGAGAAAAATAACTTCTCCAATTAATGTCTGTCACAGACGTTATAATTATATACTGTATAAAGAAGCACTGCATACGGTCTATTGTTTTCTTTAAATCCATGTAATTACAGTTAGTTACTTCATGTTTGAGCTATTCTTATTAAAAAATACTAATGCTAATACTGTGTATACATTGTTCTTAACTTTGCTCAACATATTGAGAAACCCCCCACAATTATTATAGGACATCTACAGTAATAGTTTTGTGGAAAGTCAGGCGCCAGGCAAAGGTACTGTAAATATATAATTGGAAACAGAAAACAGAAGTTATACTAGAAAACAAATGTCTAAATAACACATACCTACAAGGTATGATGTTAACATGACATGGCAAGGGGATATATAGAGATATAGATATATATATATATATCTATCTATCTATGTATATGTGTGTGTATATATATCTATATAGATAGATAGATATATATATATACACACACATATACATATACACATACACACACAGAAACATTTATATAATCTGTACATCAGATTATTAAGTAAAATACACACACACACACACACACACAAGATACCTGCAACAGATAAATATAAATAAATTATGCTAAAGTCAGGTCAAAGGTGTGACTTTAAATAAACTACACCTAACGGTGCTACAGATCAAATATAATATAACTACAAGAAAAAACAGTAACCAAAAGAGCACTCAAGCATATCAAAAAATATATCAATTTATTAAGCAATATCTAAAACAAGACAATTAATACAGTCTGAGGAAATCCATGAATCTCAGTGATGCCTGCAAAATACATAGGGTGAAACACAGATCCTCAGTCTAATAAAATATAATCTGTTTCGACATAATTCAACTCAAGCAGAAATAACCTGATTAATCTATAAGGTTCAGGGTGAATACTAATGATTCACCCGTCCCCCCCTACCTAGACCGGCCGGTCAGACACTTATCTGCTGTAACAAGACATCCCCAAACACACTTACAAAACACTAGTGTGCCGATTACTGTAACGGCAATTGGTGCAACACATGCTCACTCCTATGCTAACCTATTCCTGGGGACATGGGAGAGGAAAATTGTGTACCAGGATGGGGGTACCTATGGTGTTGAGCATGTCCTGTTGTGGTTGAGGTTTATCAACGACATTTTCATACTTTGGGATGGGTCAATACCTGACCTACACCAGTTCATCGATGGCCTCAACAACAACGGGTTGAATAGCAAGCTCACCACGGCAAGTACAACCAGTGTAAATTTCTTACATTTAGAGATTAGTATAGACAC
This sequence comes from Ascaphus truei, assembly GCF_040206685.1. NCBI lineage: Eukaryota > Metazoa > Chordata > Amphibia > Anura > Ascaphidae > Ascaphus > Ascaphus truei. The sequence continues at coordinate 387,182,623 of NC_134484.1, read as the reverse complement.
TAATGGTGGCATTCGGACTGACTTCCATCGTAAGAGCACAGCGACAAATACTGTACTACACTGTTATAATTGTCTTGTCTTAGATATTGCTTAATAAATTGATATATTTTTTTATATGTTTGAGTGCTCTTTAGGTTACAGTTTTTTCTTGTAGTTGCATACAGGGCCGCAGACAGATTTCCCGGGGCCCAGGACTACAGTTCTGACCGCCCCTCACCCCCCAAAAAAAACTCCCTCCCCCCTATCCATCACACCATGATGAAGCGCTACAGGCGTGAAACACATTGTGTGTTTCCCCCATCTATGTAGGGGTTCATTATTTTATTTTTTGTCCAATAAAGTCTCCATTATATGGTAGCCCCCTCTGGATCCTTATTTTCCACGCATTGGATGGTGCTCCGTCTTTTCCATTTCTACTGCTTCTGTTCCTTTCAACCAGCTGATGCACGTCCCAGGACCTCCCTCAGGATTCTACAGTACCTTATAGTGAGTCTATTCTATCTATTACCCAGCAATTTAGCATACTGTTCGTCAGTTTATTAAGGGGATTTATTTAGGCGTCAGCCTGGCTGTTTGTGTTCTACCTATAGGAGACACTAGGCACCATTCTCCGGCTATTTTGCAATATATTGGGTTTATACACTCATTAATGGAGGTTGCTACTAAGTACCAAGAGGACAATATTCACACATGGGACTATCGTCTGTTTGAGCACCAGATTACTTCTATCTCATTCCCGGGACCTAGGTTTGAAGTCTTAACCTGGGCCCACGGGTTGTTGAGCAGGGGAGTAATGGGAGCAGGGGGAGAGGGAGCAGCCGTTGCCAGCCCGCCCGGGTCCATTGAGTAAGGGTGGGCAAGTCTTAAACTAGTCTTCGATTAGTCTTAGACTAAACATTTAATTGCCCATCAAGCTCCATTTATGCTGTTTTGATTTAAAAATTACATTAAAAGAGACATGTAGAATACGCTTCTCTTCACTTGAATGTATCAAGGCACAGGGTATTTCTGTCTATTTTGCCTTGCTTGTGATAGCAAATATGTGAGATGTGTGTTTATAAGATTTATGAGAGGAGTTATTTTCCATACACATTGCTATGCATGCATACACACAATGGCATGTATCATTTTTAGCATGTCTTTCTGTCATATTTACCTTCATTTTAGTCATCAATGTGCCAGGTCTGCACTTGTGTTTTACTAAACCTGCATCAAATGTATTCAGTGTCTAAAAAAGGGTCTTAATTTCACACAGAGTAATAACATCTCTTCTTATTCTACACGAAGCTTATGGTAGTATTGAAATAAGATATCCCTTCATGTGCCTGCATTTAACTGTAAGCCAATAACTCTCTTCAAACTTTCACAAACAACTTCCAGATTCAACACAGGACACGCATGTTTTTCTAACATGCAATCAATAAATCAATTTTTTTATGCAGAAAATTATTGCAGTTGTCTAAATATTTCATTCAAATGTGTACACAAACATGCTAAGTAGCACTTAGTGAGAAAATGAATTGTTCTGGAATTATGCACAAAACCACTTTTTGAAGAATGTACAAATTTGTGAATATAAAATATCTCTACTTGTGCTTTTGTAATGCTGTGTATTTTTATGTATTAAATCAGCAAATGCAGACAATTAATATTTTTTTGTTAGGGGTTATCCCGGAGGAAAACAACATTATCATGATGTTGCAGCTTCCTATTGGCTTGTGAGATTTGAATAGCCCTCTTGTTTCCAATGAAGGCGCGGAGACAACAGGTAATGTTACTGGTAAGCATTTCAGGAGTCAGCGCTGTTACCAGAGCTGAAAATAATGCAGTTCAGCTCTACATGACTCCATGGGTCCAACTCTGGTAAAAAAAAATGTTAAAAAAGGATAGTGCAGACTAAACAATCCCTGTTGAAGTAGCAATCTGTGTTATAAGATATGACATACTGAAGTGTCACTACAGTATCTTCTGTCTTATTCTTGTGACCTTTCATATGATTGCCTAATAATTGTAAACCTGTTCTGTCTGTGAAATATTTTAAGCCATATCACCAGCCCCTTCACCAACGTGCTACAGTACAGTATATCACACCGGCCCTTTACAACTCTGGAAGTAATAAAGCAGATGACAGCGTTTCCCAAATGGGGTTCCGCGGGACCCTGGGGTTCGGTGCGGCAAAATTAAGGGTTCCGCGAAAACATTCTGGTGAACGAGACAATATTAGGGTCAGGTCACTTTTACTGCACAGCTTGTGTACTAAATTGCCTTTGTAATTGTAATCCAGAACCTGCACATTACATCGACTGTACCGCACCTATGTACCCAAATACTAGGAAATTACAAGCAAATGGCTGTGATTGGTTACGCTCTGTGTTTGTATTTCGCATGGTGGGAAACCACCCTCAGTCCTTAGTGTCAGTAAATGTAGAAGTCGCAACGTGGTTACACGCGCTGTATGCGCACTTGTATAAACCTGTTTCATCCGCTTTCAGACCTTGCATGATGGGACTGATTGAATATGCAAATGCTTGCCAGTGATTGCAGACCGAGATAGTGCTGCAGTGGGTAACAACAGGCATTCGCCCGGAGTCAGAGCACGATCCCGGTCTGTACCTCCGAGGGTTCTCAGACCACTGCTAAGTTTTCTCCTAGCCCCCAAATATCACATCCAATAATACGAGCCAATAGAGATTTTGGTGGATCTCGGCCAGCTAAAAGGAGGAGGGTTGCAAGCACCGGATTGCGGTGCACCACGCGGCACACAGGGGCTTTTTCAGTACACACAGATGCAGGAGATATTGCCAGGAGTCACCTCTGGGTTTCTCCGAATCCCTCAGCAGCGCACAGTTGTCAGAGTGACGGTCGGAAGAGCCGGTACCCTCCCTCATTTTGGTAAGCAATTCAGCAGCCCCTGCTTAGAGACAAGAACTGCTGTGACCCCATACTGAGCCTATGGGCAAGTTGAGGACTATTAATGCTTTATCTGGGGTGAACAGGGATTATAACCAAGAAGGAGATTTTGCAATCTCTTTAATGGAGATGGTTAGCAGCCACAGGTGCAGGTTCCACCCCAGTTGCCTAGTGCTTGGTTGGGGGGTGGTGGCCAGCCGCACCCAGCCATCAATTTTCAAGAAAAGTGAAGGATTCCGTGGTGGTGGTGAATTTGCCTACCCAGTGGGTAACCAGGATGTTAGTGATCTTTGTTATAGGGATGCTTTTTGCTGCACGTCAAAGGAAGCGATTAGTTGATTATTCTACAGGTGTGCATATCCATTGAACACCTCCAATTAAAACTGTAGGTTCACTATATAGGCTTTACTGTGGGCTAGACCAGTCACTCTTTGACAAAGTCCCATTGGTGGATGAAACGCGTCAGAGTTTTTCTCTGTAGCAGAAGGATTCATGTGTATGCACTTAATAAACAACCTTTTATTTTCATTGCGCTTGGATACCAGTTTTTGTACCCCTGCGGTAGCTGTGAACCGCCTAATACCTTTTTTCTACTTGCTGCACGTCAAGAGGAGCAACTTTAGGCAGGATTCATTACACAAGATACTGGGGGAGTTATTAGGTGTTGCTCCATTGATATGCAATTCTAGGCTTTAATACATTTTATTTACTGTAGGTTTGTATTTGCATTGGCTTTCTTTGGGGATCTATGCATAAGTGAGTTATCAAAAAGCAGGCATGGTATAGTTTGGTTTATTATTAAGTTATTTTGATCTTGAACCAAGAACATTTTTAAGCGGTTCCGTTCTGTTGTACAAAATATAATAAGGTTCCGTGACTAAATTAAATTGGGAAACGCTGATCTAGAAGAAGATACTCTTTCCCAAATGTAGGTTCCCAAAGACCATGTAACAGAGAGAAGGAGAGACGAAAAATATAATGTAGTACATTATATTTTCAGATGGTGGGTATTTAAGAGGGAGGACGAGGGAGTGATGTCAGACTCCTGTGAAAGTCATATTGTGAAATGTTGGGAAGTCTGCTTACACAGTACAGTCATTGAGTGACGGTCACCCCCTGAAGTGACATACAGCTGGTTCAAAAAAAAGATGTATCACGGAGACGGTACTTGGGTAGTATCCGAGTGGACACAGTATGGTGACGCCTTGATCACATGCTTATCCATTTGGCAAACATGCACGTTTGTTTGCGAGTGGATAAAGTAACACAATTCCTTTTAATTTGCATTAAATATACTACACTATCGTTTGCATCTCTCCTCCTCACAGTTACATGGTCATTGGGAACCTACATCTGGGAATAAATATTTAGAGCAGAGATGTACAACATATAGTGAATTTGGTGATGGCCTCTTCTAGATCTTGATGGTCACTACGGTAGCTCTATTCCAATGCTACAAATTATAGGTTACCATGGAGAACCATCACGAAAACCCATAGTCACAATTCTTATCCATCAAACTGACAAAAGGCTATTTACCTGTCAATCAAGGAAACTCCCATATTCGTGGGAATAAAATGATTCCTGAGGGGTCTTATTAAAGTGAACGCCCCAGACACATGTTGAATTTATATCTGTGTCTAGAATGGTACACTTTGACAAGCTCCCACAGGCACAGTTTTATTCCTACAAATAAAAGGTTAGCTTTGACTGACAGATACAGTGCTTCCTCTCAGTCAAGGGCACCGTCATACATTATTTGTAAGAATAAAATCCTACCTGGGGGGAATGTTGAAGTGCACATTATGCACACAAACATGAACCCATTTCAGTTGTTGTATCTCATTTTATGACCACACTGATTAACCATTTAGTTATGTGACCGCTCCTCAGAACGTTCACTTAATCGCAGCATCGCTTCACTGGAAGCAGAAGAGAAGTCCCTTCCATTTCCCTTCCATTTCAGATCGCGTTCTGCCCGCTATAGGAGCACAATAAGAGCATGACGTAGCCACAAAGTCATGGGGTCTGGCACTCCAGGGGCTACCTCCTGTAGCACCCAAAGGGTTAATTAAACATTGTACTTCAATGTCAAATAATCCATTACTGGCTTTCCCTGTCTAGTTCTATACAAAATGACTTATCTTAATGCTTCTGGGTTCAATTACTGTGGATATAAAATAAATAATGGTATGACTAAAAATGCCTTATGGCACATGGAATCCACCTAATTTAACTCTCATAAAAAAACGCTGACTAAACAAAAGAGAATTTTGATGTGAGGTTTTACATTTCTCAAGGTAGCAAAAAAAATCACATTTTTGTTCACTATTTGTGAGGTCTAAAAAATCTATTAATCACAAAATGCATGAAATAAAAAAAATGGCGGTGTGTTGCCATGATAACGCCCCTTTACGTGATGCAGTAAACCTGATGTCACAATGTCGATGGGGAGGGCTTGTAAAATCTGCACCCCCCAATCAAAATTTCTGATTGGCGCCCCTGGTCACCGCACATTAAATTCGTTTGCAAACGTTGTGACAATCAATTTGCCCACAAGTGCAAGACTGTGAAATGTTTTGTTTTTTTCTGGGGAGGGAGCGAGCCAAGTATTACAGTGCTCTATCTCTTCCCCCCCTTACCTGGGGAGGTCTGGAAATCTGAGAGAATCAAAAGTATAAACATGTCTACACATTCACCGGCAGATATTATGACATTCGCAGAAACAACTGAAGAAAAATGAAGCATGGCGGTTTGTGGGTCATTTCCCCACATTTTTTACAGTAAAAACTGTTACTCCACAACATTTTCTGTGCAAAAGGTAAAAACCCTCTAAATGAACTGCCTAGTCATGAGATATAGCTCTTTTCTGGCTATTATTTATATTCCCCAATTCCTCCCGCCATCCTATTTTAAGTGGTAGGCTTCTTGCATTAGCAACCATACATTTGCGGTTGTTACCAGTCCGTGCTATTGTTTTAGATCATAAATTATCTGTTTTCATAACTGCTCCTGCCTTTTTCCGCTCATGGATTTTAGTCTTTAAAGGTTTTCTAGTATTATTTCTGTTTAAAATGGGTGCCTCCCTACTTGATAAGCTATCCCTGCCCACCCCCTCCATCCCCATGACCAATAGCGATTTCCCAGTTCCCATCTGTTGTCTATCCCTTTACTTCTTGCTTGTCTCTCCCACCTCATTCCTAGTTTAAAATCTCTTCCAAGTATGTAATCATCCTCTCCCCTCGAACAGAAGATACCTCTTGGATGAGGTCCCACCCATTGACACTATAAAAATAGCACCTCTCAGCATTCCAGTACTCTAACAACACACACCCCTCCTTCCTACACCAATTTCTTAGCAATGCACTAACCTTCGCAACTGCCTCCCTGGGATAGCGCATGGCGCTGGTAGTATTTCTGAATATACTACCTTGGAGATCCTAGCAACCTAGATCCCTGAAATCATTATTTAGGCACCTCCACCTTCCTCCAATATTATTATTAGTGAGTGCCAACATGTACCAAGACATTCCTCGCCCCTCCCAACAATCTGTATCTGATCCGCAATATGCTGAATCCAAGTACCCGTGAGACAACAAACTGTTCAGTTCACGTGGCCACGACGGTGCCCACTCTACACTCCTAATGATTAAGTCCCCTACCACAACAACCTGCCTAGGTCTCGGAATATACCTCTGTGTTGGAGGGACTGTTCCTCTAGCTGCAAAAGAATCAGTTTGCCCCAACATTGTCATTTCTAACCTGACACCCTAATAACTTCACTAAATATGGCAAAGCTATTTTGGGTGAGCAATCTCAGAACTGGCCTCCCTTTTCCTCTTCCCCCTGTTTCTCCTGCTGGCAGTTATCCAGATGACTGCTTCTGTGCCACAGTTCCACCCTCTGCACCACTAGTCCCAGCCAGTGCCTGTTCAGTGAGCAATAAACTTCTTTCAATATTGCTAATGTCCCTGAATGTTGCACAGTCACAAATCAACAATCTGAGACTCCAGAGAGACCACTTGCTCATATTTCCCACAGTGATACGCACCCTGGAATAGCTGCTCCAAGAGCGCATGCATGTGGCAAAATGTGCATTGAGTTGTGTTTTCAATCCTGTTCCCACTCATTATGCTTTTTACAAATGCTGCAATCCGAAATAAATATATACAGAAGTAGCCAGACACGTTTTTGGCGCTGGCCCTGAAAAAGAAAGAGGCCCGAGAGGATTAAGGCTGCGTCCATAGAGGGGGGGGCAGTGCTGAACACATGCAGGTGAGCCAGCGGGCGCGATCGGGAGGCGGGGGGAGGTGAGGGGAGGCGGGGCAGTGACGTCGCTGGGCCAATCACCCGGGACGCACTGACGTCAACATCACGGCACCGTCACGGCGCCGTGACGTTGACGCTGCTTCGTGCTGATTGGATGTTTTCAGCCGACAGTGCGCTGAAAAACAGCTTGGCTGTCAGCTGAAAAATCCAACACCTCAGCACGCCTGTGGACGCTCGCGTGAGCCCCCTCTAAAGACATCCTCATTGAGGATGCAGGGGCTCAGCGCGGAGCGTTCGCACGGCTCAGCGCTGCTTGTCCTTCTATGGACGCAGCCTAACTCAGGAGCATGGCACCCTGCAGCATCAATCCTTCAGACTATCAGCCAAGAAGCCGAACAATCTGAAGAAACTGTGCAGAGGTGTCCCAGAGAAAAGCACTTTCTCTCTCTGTGTCTCCCAGAGACGATAAGATGCAGTTAGAGAAGCAGTCTCTCTCTGTCTCCACCCAAGACGATAAGATGCTGTGAGAGAAGCAGTCTCTCTCTGTGTCTCCCCAAGAAGGTAAGATGAAGTGAGAGAAGCAGTTTCTCTCTCTGTGTCTCCCCGAGAAGGTAAGATTCAGTGGGAGAAGCAGTGTCTCTCTGTGTCTCCCCGAGAAGGTAAGATGCAGTGAGAGAAGCAGTCTCTCTCTGTGTCTCCCAGAGAAGGTAAGATGCAGTGAAAGAAGCAGTCTTCGGACCACATTCGGTCATCTACGTCATTAAGGGTGTTGGACAGCACATTTAACACTGCCTGTCCAATACACTTGATGTAGATGACCGAATATGGATATTTAGCATTCCCCCTCATGATGTAGAGACCCATATTCATGCATCTACGTCATCAAGGGGTTTGGACAGACAGGAGACAGCACACAGAGACAGAGACTGCTGCACAGCTCCTACACAAGGTTAGTATAACTTTCTCTCCTCAGCTGATGGCCCATCAAGTGAAGGATTAATGCTGTGGGGGTCCAATTCAGAAGCATGGACCCCCGCAGCGTTAATCCCCCTGTGCCGCAAGACTCACGGTTTTTGGTGCCGCAAATTTCTGCAAATTGGTCTGTAGCCCCGAAAACGGTGAGTCTGGCTACATCTCTATGTTACTATGGAATAACAAAATGATTATGAATTTATTCGCTAAACCAACTATCTTGTTTCAACCTGTCCTTGTTTACACTGATTATAGGTTTTAATTCAACACTTGATCCAATTGCACTGCAACCAAACTGCATCTACTGTAAGTCAAACAGTTCTTGCAAACTCCACGATATTGCCGGAATCTGCCCTTTTCTCTCGCTAGAGTCAACCAAAATCTTAATCTACTGTAATATCATCCTATCTGACCTTCCTCTCTCTCCTCAGTCCATTCTAAATGCGTCTGCCAGGCTAATTATTCTTAAACACTGCTTTTCATCTGGCTCTCCTTGATGCAAGAACACTTCACTGGCTACATGTATCATCCAGAATGAAATTCAAGATTCTAGTCATCACATAAAAACTCTGCACCACTCTGCCCCTCTATATTGTACATCTCCGAACTCCAATCCAAATACTTCCCTACACATCCTCTCTGTTCCGTCCATGATCTCTTTCTTTCTTATAAGCACCTCCCACATCTAGAACTTTTGCCAGACTGCAACACACCTATGGTACTCCCTTCCATAGAACATCAGGCTCTACCCAACACTTCACCTATTTAAAGGTGACCTCAAAAAAATCACACTTTTTCAGGGAAGCCTACTCTTGATGCCCTTACTCTTTTTCCTTCTGCTTTGGACCATAACACCTGTAACCTATCACAATGAAAAGAGTGTCCTGGCTGCTAGCAACACAGTAAACAGCTTTTAAAAATACTCCAACGTTTATCCCCAACTATACCTAATGTTTCCACTCTCCCTTCCTTTTAGATAGTATACTCCATGAAGCAAGGTCTCCCTAACAATGGGGTGTGAAGATAATATGCTATATACATTATAAATAAACGATAAGAATAATTTAATAACATACAGTATTTCATTCTTATTTTACTTACCGAAATAACAACAGTCGGATAGGAGACCCTAACTCTGGCATTTTGAAGTAAATCTACAAACTGCCGAGTTTCCTCAAAATCTGATTCCTTTACCTAACAGTGAAATAAAGAAAAAAAACAAATCTTAAGATGGTTACAGAAAATTGTACAAAAATACCGTATAGCAGAAGACAATTACAATTATAATGTGGGAAAGCTGAAGTAATGAAGGAAATAATTTCCTATAAAGTTAATATATTACTTTGCAATTAATCTTCTGATAGTGTTATTGTTGACAGGAATACATTTTTTGTTTTTCGCATACAGAACAGTTGGTGATTTTTGTGCCATCTGGCTAAAAGCTTTTCAGAAGCTTCATACTGGTAAGGCAAAGGAAAGTGGGACTTCTGAATGCAGATACGTTTTTGATATAGCCCTTATTACTGTATGTCACAGGAAATGTTATTCTGAACAGAGAAGAAACACTGAGTGGAGAAGGTTTGATTTCCTCTTGCTAGATAAGACAATGGGGAAGAAGATAGCTACAGTACAGTATATTGTAGATATCAGTGTCAAGGAAATAGCTAGAGTAAAGATAAGAGCCTACATTTTAAAATAATACAATCATATTAGTGCCTTGATTAAATAAAACAAAATAGTAATTTCCAAGCCCTGACCCTGCATCTGTGGACCTGCACATAGAAAATCTAGATAAATATGGTGTTTACATTAGATGTATTTGTGCTGCCTGAAGGCAGTGACCTACTATGCTATGCTCAAAGTGAAGAACAGCATCATCTTTAGAATATAACGTAAATGCCCAAGCTAAAACTTCCATGTTTAAGATACATACATATATATCCATGTGGGGCATCTTAGGGTACACACCAATCAGGTAAAATAGATGCTGCTATCAAAGTACTACACACAGAATATGGATACCAAGTTACCAAGATCACTAGCAAGAGCAGCATCACTACTTTTTGGCATCAGATCTGTCCTCACTCACCAATAGCACTGGATTCACTTTGTTGCATTGCTAACATTATAGTCTATATAATATCTTGGTAACATACACACACACACACACACACACACACAGATAAACTGTAGTAGTTGTATCACAAATATACTATACTTCGGAGAAAAACGCTTTGATTTCAGGACCGGGGACCCCCTGCTTCACAAGATACCGGCCCAGATATGGGTGCCGGTATCTCCTATGTGTTTAAATGTCCCGGTCACATGAAGCGGGACATTTAAACATTGTATGGGAATATTGATCAAAAAGATAAAGAAAAGCTCCCTGTACGCCGCACTAGAGATCACCTATATCTATGTTAAAACTTAATATTTATTAGTAAACAGTTAAAATTTGTTTATTGCAGCAGTAATGTGAACCAAAGTAATTAAAATAATTGAAATAAAAACGGAGAGGTGAACTGTGTACCTAATAGAAATGACAGTGTAGAACAAAAACCACTATTGTCAATTAGAGTGTCCCACCACTATATAATTATACTAGAGGTGGTAGTGATTAAGCTACAATATTCTGTCATATGAAACCTACTCCTAGATGGTAGTGAGGGGTGTAACCTGAATTGATATGTACGCTTGGTTTGACAAGTAGATACAGTAATAGATCAGGTATACATACACATTTGTGCCAGACCGTCAGGTTCAATATTTAGTGAGCCTGTGGGTCTGTCATGGTGAACACTAGCAGTTGATGCAAGATCACAAAGTATGTGTCTTGTACTGTGAACCATGAACCATAATAGTTAAGGAGTAGTCAGAGTGTTGTGCTTCCTAATGAAGTCTCCGAAACACTCTGAAAGGAATAGGCAACAGACCTCTCCGATATAGCCAGCGTACTAGGTGGTAACGCTTAGCTTGCCCTACATATGTTTCACCTGTAGTGGCTACATATGTAGGGCAAGCTAAGCGTTACCACCTAGTACGCTGGCTATATCGGAGAGGTCTGTTGCCTATTCCTTTCAGAGTGTTTCGGAGACTTCATTAGGAAGCACAACACTCTGACTACTCCTTAACTATTATGGTTCATGGTTCACAGTACAAGACACATACTTTGTGATCTTGCATCAACTGCTAGTGTTCACCATGACAGACCCACAGGCTCACTAAATATTGAACCTGACGGTCTGGCACAAATGTGTATGTATACCTGATCTATTACTGTATCTACTTGTCAAACCAAGCGTACATATCAATTCAGGTTACACCCCTCACTACCATCTAGGAGTAGGTTTCATATGACAGAATATTGTAGCTTAATCACTACCACCTCTAGTATAATTATATAGTGGTGGGACACTCTAATTGACAATAGTGGTTTTTGTTCTACACTGTCATTTCTATTAGGTACACAGTTCACCTCTCCGTTTTTATTTCAATTATTTTAATTACTTTGGTTCACATTACTGCTGCAATAAACAAATTTTAACTGTTTACTAATAAATATTAAGTTTTAACATAGATATAGGTGATCTCTAGTGCGGCGTACAGGGAGCTTTTCTTTATCTTTTTGATCAACATTAACATTTTCCCTGCCAGCACCACTTATACACTTTATTGCAGTTTTTGTTCCTATATCACACAGGTTATATCATTTAGGTTTTTTCCTCCTTTCACATTAGTATAGTGCAAGGTGCACACATTATGACCTTCTAGTCATTCCACTCCCCCTTTGTATGGGAATACCCAGTTTCCTGGTATGCCAGGAGGGTGAAGACATCTAAAGGTAAGAAAAATATTGAATGTATGTCATTATAATTTTTCAGGTTTTTTATTGTATTTTTATATTTGTATATTTTTGCTTGCCCATTGACTGCTAATGTATTAATCTGTGCCCCTTTAGGGTATATATACAGTGACAATTAATTTTTTGGCAAATGCTTGTTTTGAATTAATGGTTATGTTTTCTATTTCTGTTTATTGTTTTGAGTTAATTCTTATGTATTTGTAATGATTTTTTATTACATTTTCAGATTGTTTAGGCGTTTAATGTAATTGTTATGTTTGTTAGGGGTTACATTTATTTTATTGTTGTGTATTTTTGGGCCTGTTGATTTTATTTTAGGTTGCCCATTAACTTTTCATGCCCATATTATATGGGCATGATGTACCACTGTGCAAATCAATGGGTAGATGGTGAGGATAGTGGCCCCAAGGTGGGGGTTAGGGGAGGGGGTTAACTCCTTAATTACTATGGCAGTAACGAATCGCTAAGATGATTAAGGGGATAGTGGCTGTTTGATGGCATTTTTTCTTGTTGTGTTCCTGCCAAACGAGAACATGGATGTGGAAGATGGTGATGAGGATGCCCTTCATCCTGGCAGGGTAAGTAGAAGTTTTATTTACTTTATGCTGCTGTATATTGTTTTATTTTGAATGGGCAAATGCACTATTATCCAGAACTGAATAATAGTAATTTTTCCCATTACTGTACTGTAATGATAGTTGGGGGTAGAGGCACCCATTCCTTGCCATTGAGTTATCTTTGCTCCCATTGAGGTAACCACAGTGGCAATGAATGGGTGTAATGTTTAGTATTTTCTTTGTTTTGTGTTTTTATGTTTATTTTGGGTAGCAGGTGTGGGTGAAGGTGGTATTTGGCCCGCGTTGGAAGTTTATACCTACCGGGTGGGTAGCGGGAGGGTTAACCGCATTATTAACCGCTAATGTAATGAAGGGGTTAACTCCTCCCGCAACCCCCCTATGAGGCCTAAACATCCACCGTGGGCCAAATACCACCTTCACCCACACCTGCTACCCACAATAAACCTGGGGGTTAGCCGCTAAGGTAATGAAGCTGCCTGTAAATGCCTTTTCATGCATCAGATTGATGCTGGGGGTCTCCGGTGCTGGTATTAATGTGTATCAACTCCGGAGACCCCCGGCATCAATCCGATGCAGGAAAAAAAAAAAAAAAAATCTAAGTCCCTCTCTCGCAACCCTTACCACCATCTATCTTTATCTAGGATAAAATCGCTATTCCAGAGCCCTGATAAGATAAACGAGGCTAATAGAATTGCTTGATTTTATCAAAATTGTGATTTGGGGCTTCTCGCTGGCTATCGCATGGTGTGTTTGGCCAGGGGCCAGAAATCACGATAAAATGCTTTCGCTGCATGATTTAACCAACTTTTCAAGGCTTTCTGAATAGCTACAGCTCAACCCCATTATAGCGCGGTGCTTGGGGTCCAAAGAATCTGATCGCGTTACCAAATATTTTGTTTGCACAAATTGCACCCCTCTGTGATTCCGCCGCCGCCGGAGGGGGAGAGCTGGAATAACGCAGCGGCACCCCCACGCAGGACTGACCCAGCATCAGCAGCAGCTGCCAGCTCTCGCCTCTCCCTGCTTCTGCCTTCAGCTTCCGGCTGACAACGAGAAAAATCAGAGCCAGCTACCTTAAAGAGACAGTATGTCTCTGTGTGTGTGTCTGTCTCTGTGTGTGTGTGTGTCTGTATGTCTGTGTGTGTGGGGGAGGGAGATTTGACGTCATTTGATGTCGGAGCCGAGGAGGGGGGTGGGGGGCAGGCAGCCAGCTCCCTGCCATCTGGGACATGACAAGCCCTGGTCATCCCAGCAGGGCACAGGAGAGGCTAGAAAATGTCATGGTATGAGATTTGCATCATGGTACTGCATGTTATTGGGAGCAACGCTCACATCGCGTTATAAGCGGATTTGCGTTGTAACGGATCGCACTATAACGAGGTTGAGCTGTATCTTGCAAGAAAAGCTCAAAAGTCTCGATAAGTTGTTTTTCGAGGCTACTAGAATAGGCCCCAAAGTCTTTAATAGGTACGGGGAACTCAACTTTTATTCTGGAACATATCACATAGACTGGGACTCGGGCTTCTGACTATGTAACTAAGTTGCTGCATCAGTTTCCATGTACTGTACTACCACAGATATTTCTTACTATATCGTAAGTGTGGGTAAAATATCACAATAAGGTCAAATTGTGTATTATATTTTAATTATTTCAATAGTATTTAATATAATTGCACATATAAATATTAAACAGGTAAATGTTAGTAAACATGAAAATTCACAACGCTCATGTATCATATTTACTTACATTTATGCAAATAAAATTATAGCATTGTCCATGCAAAATGTTCTGCAGATGATGAAGAGTTTTGCACATAGATAAGGAAACAGCTTTCACCTGCTTAAAAAGAGAAGAGTTGACAATTCAGATATTAATATACATTATATAAACATAAGATCATTTAACAACAATGAAATATAATTGAAAATGTGCCCTTGTATTCTCCAACGTCTTAGCGTGAAAATACACCGTCTGCCGACTCAGGACGACTTCCAACCTCCGGAGGATTTACCCCACTCTTATAGCGCTGATGATCTGGGAAAACAAAATGGCGGACGAGCTCGGGAGAAGACAGTAATTGAGTCAGACAACCAGTGAAGCTTTGTCAAAAACTGTTCTCTCATTTATTGAAGGGTATACAGCCAGTTTATATAGCAAACTTGAGCATAGAAAAAACACACATATGAGAACATACTTCCCCTTTTACTTCACAGTCTGTCTATCTCAGCAAAATGACAGTTAGACAGTTTATGGTCTGGGAAAGGGGCTCAATACCGAGTTAGGAGGCCGTTAAGGAAATGGCAGTATGTTGTGAAATGCATTGTTGTGTAACTTATGCCCAATATGGCTGAAGACAAGTTCCTGTTTTCTACAGGGCAAAATAAGTCTGAACAAATACAGTTCAGCTAGCGATAAGTAAGTGACAGGTCAGGTCACATTCTCAGACTGCCTGGACAGCACAATTACGTATGGCATATGGCATGTGATTAGTTCCTGAGACTTAAACGTTAGTACAGAATAGTTATAGAAAAATGGTTATCCAGCAATCAAAATGGAGTCCCCCCTTATATACACATTTTCAATCCCCCCTTTTGTCATGACTAAATGACAATTAACCTCTAGGATATGGGGGTCTCGTATTGGATTTGAATATTATCATAATCCATCAAAGGTATCTGGACTCTAGTGGCAGTAGGTCCAGAGTCATGTATCATATTTGGGAAACTGTGAATGGGGGCATTAACGTCCAGTGATGCATATGTGTGATCAATTGACTTACCAAAAGGCATAATCATTTTACATAAAGATAAACACATAAATTTGTAACATGAAATAATAACAACTAATACTACAAATATGCAAACGATAAATATCAGTCCCATAACAATTCTCTTTCCCTTATTTTGTCGTGGGTCCATAACCTAACAACTACTATATTGTTTTTGATATTGTTGATATATTTTGTCGTACTGAAATAGTGGTGCAGGTTTTGGGGGTCCGAAGAAAATAAAAATATATATATATATATATATATATGGCCACAGGAGTTCTTGTTTGTAGAGAGATATATATCGGTGTGGCTGGTACGATATCTTTTCTGTTTACCAGGTTGACTATTACTACAAAAACTATTACCAATTTCTAAATTGCTATTCATACTGCTCTTCTGTAACTATTAGCACATTATGGCGGCTAAAACTTGTGAAAATTGGTGGGGGCTAATTTCTACCGGGAGCGATTGCACAAATATCCATCTTGCACGCATCTTTCATACTGCATTTATTCAGAATGGCAAAACAGAAAAATGGCTGCTATGGTAAAAAATGGCTGACTTATGATCCTTTCCTTGTGGCTGACACACGCCTCTGGGTGACCTCCCACTTTCCTCATAGCCTCATATCCAATCTTCTTAGTCCCCTCTTATTCTTTAGAGACAGTCTATTTAAAGAACAGTTAACCATTGCATAGTTCTGCTGGACCAGGAGATTGTCCAATTGTGCCTTGTCATTCTTTTTCGGCCATTATATCGGCACAGTTGATTTCTTCTCGGTCTCTTCTTCTGGGGGACTGCTGACATCACCGAAAAGAGGCATAGCGTCGGTGGGGGTGCAACGCACTTCTGGATCAAAGTTTACTGCATATGACACATACATAGAGAGTGATGAGTAGGACAGACACACACACAAAAGCATCCAATAGCTTCGCTTCCAGAGAACTAATCCAACCACCAAGTCCCAACAAATCCTAACCGTCATCTCTACCTTTAAACACTGGACTATTTTCCCCAAATAACATAAACTATTCTAGTTGCAGGGTAATGTTCTATCTGTCCTCCTATCACAGAGTCAATAACTTCCCTAGGGCAAACTCTTATTTCTACACCCTTGTAACCAATTTCCTATAGATGGTTCTACAAATGTCTTATTTCATATTGATTTTTTCTCAAGGGGTTAAATATAACACTCATTTTTCCTGGGATGCAACCTATTGAATATAGATAGTATATTGGATTATATTATACATAAAATATGGGCTTTGTTTACTAGGATTCCATTGTGTGACAAAAGGTGTGCATATATGCTATACACAAATCAATAAAAACAAAATAACGATTACTAAACAAAATATACCTGTTCCTACCCTATCGTATTTGTGTGCACACTTATTTACACAAACCTAATAGACTATACATTTATAATTAAAATAACAAAACCTGTAAAAGAAAAAAGATTATTAAAAAGTTCAAAGTTCATATGTTGAGGCCTGGAATTTTGGCTGTGTCTGGAGGCGTGGGTTCGTATCCCACTTCTGACACCATGAAAATGTGCCCTTGTATTCTCCAACGTCTTAGCGTGAAAATACACCGTCTGCCGACTCAGGACGACTTCCAACCTCCGGAGGATTTACCCCACTCTTATAGCGCTGATGATCTGGGAAAACAAAATGGCGGACGAGCTCGGGAGAAGACAGTAATTGAGTCAGACAACCAGTGAAGCTTTGTCAAAAACTGTTCTCTCATTTATTGAAGGGTATACAGCCAGTTTATATAGCAAACTTGAGCATAGAAAAAACACACATATGAGAACATACTTCCCCTTTTACTTCACAGTCTGTCTATCTCAGCAAAATGACAGTTAGACAGTTTATGGTCTGGGAAAGGGGCTCAATACCGAGTTAGGAGGCCGTTAAGGAAATGGCAGTATGTTGTGAAATGCATTGTTGTGTAACTTATGCCCAATATGGCTGAAGACAAGTTCCTGTTTTCTACAGGGCAAAATAAGTCTGAACAAATACAGTTCAGCTAGCGATAAGTAAGTGACAGGTCAGGTCACATTCTCAGACTGCCTGGACAGCACAATTACGTATGGCATATGGCATGTGATTAGTTCCTGAGACTTAAACGTTAGTACAGAATAGTTATAGAAAAATGGTTATCCAGCAATCAAAATGGAGTCCCCCCTTATATACACATTTTCAATAATACTGTAGTAATTAAGTAACAGAGTAATGAAAGCAAGAAAATGAAAATGTTTTAACAGTGGCATTATTAGCTGGTATTAACCCGCAAATCAAACCAGAAATTAGAAGAAGAAAAAATCCTTATATGTACACTCATATGTATCTTTTATTTGTGCAAAATAATTCTATAACTAAGATCCACCATTCAGATGAATACTAGAAAAACTAATGTTCTTAAACTACAACAATTTACCATTAGATAAATATCTATTCACTAAAGTGCATCAAATATTGTACAACCTTCACGTAGAGAAAGGGAAGACTTTATTGGATGTATAAAAAAAAGTTACTGTAGGAATTATTTGAATTTAACTTTCTCCAATAAGATGCAAAGTATTTGGTACAATTTTAGTTACCAACACACCGTTTCTCATTCTTCGTAGTAAATGATAAAACTTAACGAGTCAGGTAAAAGATAATACAGAGTGCAGATAAGGGTTTCTTTGCTCATTTTTCATTTTGCCAAGGAGCTTACAGTCTATAAGGAAGAGAGCGTGGAAACCTAAGGTACTGGAGAAGAAGGTCTGTGTGTTTCTGAGAGCCACTTGCTACGAAGCAATCAGATGGAACGCTGGGGAAAGACGTAAATGGGATTGTGAAAAAGTGGTTAAATGCAGTGAGAGCAAGATAAAACGTATATGAAGGTGGAAAGGCTTCATTATACATCCATTGGATTTTACCAAGTCCAGTATTAGGTCAGCAGTAACATCAGAAAAATCACTAAATGGCAGCAAATGGCTAGCACACATTGGCTTCTCTGCAGCTACCGCTCTGGTGTTATTTCTCAGAGTCTATGGTGGTGAACACACTGGCCCTTTGCTTTGTTTGCTACTGACTCTTTCTTGCCTGTGCCCTGTTCTCTGTTTGCCTGTACCACGTTTGAGTCATAGATGAATTAAAGGAATTGGCGCTGGATTGAACAGGCTGAAAACTTCACTCTGGAGTCACCGTCCACTATTATATCAACAGAAATAAAAAAAACAGTCTCCAGGGCACTCCTAAGCCAAACAGGATCCCAACTGAATAATAAATGCTGGTCTCAAAAAATGTAATGAAGTGAAAAAAGAATTTATTGCAACATAGGTGAACAATAAAAATACCTCCTACGCGTTTCAACCAACAGGTGGTCTTTGTCAAGGAGTGTCCACATGTCTTCTGGAACCTCCTGAGCCCAAGAGAACCTACGCCAACTATGTTCTGAATTGTGTTTCCGAGAGAACCCAGGTTTTCTAGGCTGCAGTACTTTCCTTTTATCAGTGTCACGCCTGTATGCCCGCAGAACTGGCAAGACCCCAGTACTGAGGTGGGAACGGTATTACACCACAAACCCACAGCAGTGGGAGCAAGCCCGGAGTGTGGTATAGCGTTGCTGGGCCTGTAGAGAGAGTGGTTAACGATACTTGCAACATCTGCAGGAGTAAGTGTAAGAATGGTAGTATCCGTGTGCCAATGTCCAGGGGTCCAGAGAGTAGAATCCTCAGAGTACAAAGCCAGGTCCAAGGATTCCAGAGGTCAGCAAGGTAGAGTTCGTAGCAAGGTTCAAGGGGTACAGAGAGCAGGGTAGTCCAGGACAAGCAGGGGTCAAAGCCAGGGAAATCCAAAGTATACACAGGAGCAGGATACAGTAGGGACACAGAAGGAGCACAGCATAGGTCAACACACACAGGGAAACAAGAACTATGCAGAGCGACGATAGAGAGGACAGACAGGGATTATAAAGGGAGACACACCAATAGGAGAGAGGGGAGGAGCAGAGAGAGAAGTGGGAGACAACAGGGATAGGTCAGGGAGAGAAGAGGAGGAGACAGAAGGGGCAGTCAGGGGAATGGCCTGTAGGGACTATGAGGAGGAGTCAGGAACGAGGCAGACCTGATAAGAGGAGCGTGTGCGCGCGCCCTCTGTAAGCTGAGGGTGCGCGCGCACAGGCTGCGACAGGGATATGGCACGCAGGCACCGGGAGGAGGAACCAGAAGGGCGACAGGACCCAGACGAGGAGCGTGTGCGTGCGCCCTCCGCAAGCTGAGGGAGCGCACGCACAGGCCGCGCCACCAGGCGCACGGACAGGCCGCGCCACCAGGCGCGCGGAGCGCCGCGGGCACCCCGATGGAGGAAGGCAGAGGAGCGGACGGAGCCGCCAGGGAAGGTGAGACACTGGCCGCGGGCATAGCAGATGTCTGGGAGCGGGGAGCGGCACTGCAGGGGCTCGGGGATCGCGTGGGCGCGCGAGACCTGCGGGGCATGCGCTGAGGCAGTGGGTAGAGGGAACGGGACAGGAGTGGGAAAAGGTAGAGGGTTTGGAAGGAGATGGGACAGAGGGAGAGAAAGAAGGGGAAGGAATCCCTTGAACCGTCACAATCAGAGACATTTCTTTGGACACTTATTATAATTATTTTGATGTTTGTGCAATACCCAGCATTGGCACTTAGTGAATCTTCCCCTATGTGTTGATCGACTCCATTTTATTGATTTCTTTTGTTTTATTGCAGCCTCAGGCTGTGACTGAACACCAACTGGTGCTGATCACAGACTGCATCCAGACAAACCAGAAATAGTCTAAAGTAACTCTCAGTAAGGATACATGAGCCTTTATGTGCTTTAATAGAACGCACGCAGTATTGCTCCTCTACAAATATACAGCTGTAGCTCTACAGTGAACAAAAATACCCCAGTTTTTCAACATAATGTCTTCACAGCATACTTTCCTTTTCGGAATAAATAAACAAAGAATATACATTGCTTTACTGGTCCAGCCTAAGCCCAGACATTAACCAGATGGCCACTTTTTAATTTAACCCAAAGTATCTTGTCCAAGGTAACAAGAAAACTTGACACAGGGATTGAGCTGAATTCATCTGCTTCAAAGGCAGTGACATTACCACTTACTGTAGCTACTCCTTCAACCCCATTAATACATCTTATTTGAATTTGTATGAAATTCATGTACATTTCTGAAAATGTAGCAAATTTAAATCAATATGGTAATAGAACACAGTTGAAGCAAACAGAAATACCAAAAGTGCACCTAACTTTTCTGTTTTCTTCTATAGATTGTCTTTTCCTGGCTTGTGCATATAAATTTAACATTATTCTTGTTGTGTTCTGCTGTCATTCTTAAAGCTGTTGTCATGTTCTCAGGTTCCTAACCAATATATTATTTATGTGGAAATTACTTTAAGTGTACTCAACTATGTGCAAATGAACTAGTTGTATCTAAAATGGTGTGTTGCCGAAATGTTTAAGAAGGACTGATGCAGAACTGCATTTCCGAATATCTAAATATGGTGGCAGCAAACTGGCTAGCTTTTTCTCTTTTAAATTAAAATCAGTATAGATTAAAATGCGAGATTATTTGTATTTTTCATCTACTATTTGGACCATTACCATACTAGCAATGCAACTCTTGATGGTTTGCTGACACTAAAGGAGCATGGCAAGAACTGCAAATTCCAACATATTGGTTGTGGCATATTCAAGAAACAGCTCGCATTGTGGATGATCTTCATATAAATGATAAATATAGCTGAAAGTCTTGGATATTGTTCATATTTTGGGAATGTTTAATCTGCACTGAATAGTAATACATAAATACATAGAATACATACATACTAGAATACATAAATAAAATAATTAAACATAGAAACCTACACAAAATCGATGGTAACCATCCTTGTTAAGTCATGCATTCTTTTGTACACACTACTTCTCTTTGAATGGCTAGGTTGGTCTAATTGGAATGTAAGGGAGACATTTTTCGAATATACAATGCATGCAATGCTATTTCATGAAGTTAACTTAATTGACTTGACAAGTTCTGGAAATCTTTCTTGTTAAGTGCAGACAATATGATTACCTTCTGCATTAGCCATCCATGCGCCTCTGGCAGAAAAGAGATTAACATCCCTAAGAAGCAGAAAATGTCTACTTCATAATCTTTTTGTAATAGTTCCCCAGTATTTTCCATTCTCGCATGTACATGCTATTTGTATCAACAATTATAACACTGACAATAATTATGTGCAATAGGGAAAGACCCGGCAGCACCACAAGGGAGGCAAACAAATTGCTAATGGAAGACTGAAGAAGTGTGCAAGGAGGCGTGGGACTCTCCTATGGTCTACGAAACTGAAATCAGAATCAGTAAAGAGATCGCTCCAGCACTACCATGCCAAAACACCTAATTCATTGGTATGCAAATCAAAAAGACTGATCAACAAGGTTAAACAAAAAGCAAGCATACCAGGATATCCACAAATGCATATTATCCCTACCACCATTTGAGCATTTCGTCATGTAGTGCAAATATATATAAATATATAGAGAGAAATATTTGCTGGCAAAAAAAGGGGGGCAACGTTTTAGGCCATTACGGCATCCACCCAGAAGCCCCCACAGCTTCTGAATAAAAACAATACCAATTAATCAGCAACAAAGTTGCAGCTTTTATGTTTTATATTCATGAATTAAACTTCCCATGAATCGGCGCTTCAATATAATGAAAGCGTCCAGCCATGCAACACCTCCTCTAACATTATAAACATTTGTTTCATCATCGAAAATATATTTCGTCACTTCAAATG
Source organism: Ascaphus truei (assembly GCF_040206685.1). NCBI lineage: Eukaryota > Metazoa > Chordata > Amphibia > Anura > Ascaphidae > Ascaphus > Ascaphus truei. The sequence continues at coordinate 387,160,435 of NC_134484.1, read as the reverse complement.
TATAATCGAAATTCGAGCAGCAACATAAAATGTCACAGAATATAATACTACTTCCATTAGAGGCATATTCAAAAGTGAGGAAATATTTCTAAAGCATTAGGCCTGGGACATAGTAAAGACTTTGCTGCTGCTGCTCTCTGTTGCTTGCTGCCGCTCGCTCTACCAGGAGCTTTTTGCTGTCCTGGCAGAGGAGACAGCAAGCGCGCTTGGGAAGCGGGAATCACTGTGTGTGTCACACGGTAGCTGTCAGTGTGTGTGTGTGTGTCACTTTGAAGTGGTCTGTGTGTTACTGGGGAACGTGTGTGTGTGTGTGTGTGTGTGTGTGTGTGTGTGTGTGTGTGTGTGTGTGTGTGTGTGTGTGTGTGTGTGTGTGTGTGTGTGTATTATATAATATTTAAAAAATTAAAAAAAAGACATGTGAGAATAAATTATTTATTAACATTGTGCAACTTTGATAAATATATTCACACACATACATCACACACACACACACACACGCACACGCACACGCACACATACGCACACATACGCACACACACATACACACACCTCTGTGCTGCCTTTGTCTGGTCTGGTGGCTCTGTAGTTAAAATGCCGGGCCGGCTGCAGCCCCATTGGATGGGAGCGGTCACGTTACCGCTCCTCCGCTTCCCCGAGCGGCAAATTTCAAACTTGCCTGTCTCGGGAAGTTTCTCAGCCTCCGCACGTATCAGCACGCATGCGGAAGGAGAAACTATAGCCGCGCTGATTACAGATGCAGGGGCTTTGTGCATCTGTTCAGCGCGGCTCAGCCCGCCTCAGCGACGCTGATTTCACTATGTCCCAGGCCTAAAGCAAATTCATACTTGCAATTGCCAAAACGTAGTATAAAAAAAAAAAAAAAAGAAACAATTAGTGGAAAATTCACAGTAGTTACACTTTTAAGATGCCTCAAAAATATTGTTTTAGATCCACGTGTTGTTAGAGGAACTGGAACTTTAAAGCATTCCGCACTTGATAACTTTGTCTTGTATTTAATGTAACTGTCTGAGTAGCAGGGTTTCTCTAGGCACATTGCTGTGCTATTTTGCGATTTACCTTGGTTCTTCTTTAAACGAGTTATGATGCAGTCAATTTACCATGCACATAATCACCTAGGTACAATGGTCTCATGTTTGAATACAGGACATTGCAATACCTCTGAAGGGAACAAAGCTATTTAGACTAGGGGGATATAGTGTATGGTACAGCACACCAAATTCACCTTAGCAAACGTGACATTTGTTGCAACTAAATATGTCATTTTGTCTTATAATGTAACTTCAACACCCACCATTGTGATACGTTAATTGAACTAGGTTGGCTATCCCTTGAGTCCGGACGCAACTTCCATCTTTCCTTCAAATACTTTCTAGACAAGTTACCCAATTATCTATCTGAGCAGGAACCTCGCCCCTATTATCAATCTGAGCAGACATCTCACCCCCACTGTACAAAGCACTTATCTCCTTAAATCAACCTCCAGAAACTTGCTTATAGTACTACGGTTCATTAAAAAAAAATCTGGTCACTCTTCCTTCTCGAACCGAACAACCAACTTCTGGAACAATTTACCAGAGTCTCTCACAGCCGCCTCCCAGCTAAGTTCTTTTAAGACTTTGGTTGTTTCCAACTTTAAACATGTTTGTAACTAACTTATACTGTAATGTTGTACCCTGGACATACCAGAAAATAAGAGGCAACTCTCAGTGTATTGTTTTCCTGGTAAAATATTTAAAAAATAAAAATATGACGTTTGTAAAATGTATGTAAACAGGAGCTTGAAATCCAGAGATTTGCAGCGGAGCACAGCTGAAGAATGGGGCCAGCACCAGCAGTGAAGGGTTAAAAATATAGATTTATTGAGACATGGTATAAACGGGGGGGAGACAGAACTCCCCCCCCGTTTATACCATGTCTCAATAAATCTATATTTTTAACCCTTCACTGCTGGTGCTGGCCCCATTCTTCAGCTGTGCTCCGCTGCAAATCTCTGGATTTCAAGCTCCTGTTTACCTACTCTGCGTGATGCACGCACCGATGGAGAAAGGATCAAGTAAGTGAGTATTATATCTCCCCACCAATGGATCCAAGGGGAGTTGCAGACCGGTAACAGTGCAGCAGGTAAGAGTTTCTTTTTGTCTTGTGAGGTGCCATAAGGCATTGAATACTCCCTCACTAAAAGACATTATATCTTATGACACATTCCTGCGTTTGCACTGGGTCCAATACTCCTACAATTGCAATATACCTCTCCGCGTCTTGGTCATAAATATATACCATTTATTGGTGCACCTCATCAGCTGAAGCGCCGCTTTTGGGAATCTCTCCCATCTCTCCACTGTAAAATGTATGTAATACTGCATATCAATGTCCTGATTTGCTGAGAAAAAGAAACAGATAGATTATATTGTAAAATATGTACTGTATCTTAATCGTTACAAAAAAAAGTTTCGATTTGAAAAAAAAAAATTCCACTTGTAGGTGATGCCTTATATACTTTGAAGGCTATTTTGCACAGGTCAAGCATCATAATCAGATGCTGTTTCAGCATTTGCAAAAAAAAATTAAAAAAAATAAAATACTACTGTAGCAGTCAGTATCCCTTCATACCATCACACTGCACTCACAAGACTAGTCCTTTACCAGCTCACTGTTATCATTTGCAGATGAAGACTCACCATTAACACATACTGTACATGAAAACATCCTACTTTACTAGCATCAAAAGAGTTCATCATCTGGCCGCTGTCAGCATGGCCGTAATCAGCCTTGATACCGGAGGGGGAAGGTCATCAATGGGTTTGCTCAGCACCAAGGCCAGGGGATCCAGGGGAAGGGAGAGCCCCGTGGTCTCGCAGATAAGCGTCTGGATCATGGTCCAGTACCTCTGAATTTCCGGACATGACCACCAAATGTGGGCCATGTCCCCCCTTTTGACCACATCCCCTCCAGCACAGGTCCAGTGTGCCGGGGTAGACCTGGCTCAGCCTAGCCGGGGTCAGTTACCACTGGAATATAATTTTATAGATGTTTTCTTTTATTGTTGTGCAAATTAATGTTTTAGCAGCTTGCTCCCAGACATCTTGCCAGTCTTCCAGGTCTATTGGAAGACCGAGTTCCTCTGACCATTTTTGCATATAACGGTGGTTCGGTGGGTTAAATGTCGGCTCCATCCCCCTATATATCTCAGAAATCAGACCTCTCTGGTAGGTGTTTGTAATGCATAGGGACTCAAACCTAGTCAGCGGGGGGAATTTAGAAGTTTGGGACAGTGATAGTAGGAAGTGCCTGATTTGCAGGTACTTAAACATGTGTAGGCCCTGGGTCAGGAATTTGTCCTTTAGTGCCTAAAAAGTTAGGATCTCTCCCTTCTGCAGCAGGTCGGCAACCATCCTAATATTGAGACCCTGGCACTGGTCAAATTGTCTTTGAGAACACCCTGGAGTTCCCAAAGATAGGGGTGAGCTGAGAAGGGGAAGCTAACAGACCATACTTCCCTTTGCGTTTAAGCCATGCGTCCCACGTGCATCTCATTGCTCCGAGGTCGAACCTCTGTGGTCCTCCACCCCTTCCTCCTGTGGACCATAATGTCACTTGGAAGGAATAGGGACGTGCGTAGTGTAACTCTATTGCAAGCCAACAGGCCGAGGCCGGGTCATAATTCCAAACTACAGCCTGCTTCAGTTGTGCCGCGAGATAATATCTGACTATGTCGGGGACCCCACGCCCCCTCTTGCTCTTGAAGAGAGCATCACTGATCTTGGGACCCTAGGTCTCATGTCGTTCCATATGAATTGGAGCAATAGTGATTGGATATTCTTCAGGGCCGCCTATGGGGAGGGTTTGGAAAGTATACAATAGCCTTGGAACGACATTCATTTTTACAGAAACTATTCTCCCAAACCAGGAAATTTGAGAGTTTTTTCCAAGCTTCCAGGTCTTTTTTAATCGGGTCAAATAAAGGGGGGTAATTATATTGGTAGAGGGTGTTATAGGAGTTTGAGATTTTAACCCCAAGATATTTGATATAGGTGAAACTCCACTTGTATTTATAGTTAGATTGTATAAGTTTCCACATCTGGGCTTGGAGGGATATGTTTAAGGCTTCTGACTTATCCATGTTTACTTTATAGTCAGAAACTGACCAAAATTGGGTCAGTAGCCTTTGAAGGTTAGGGAGGGAGGTATGGGGGTCAGCGAGGGTCAGAATCACATCATCAGCGAATAGGGAAATTTTGTATTCTTTTTCCGCAATTTGGATCCCCTTAATACTTTTTTCTTCTCTAATTTTGGCCGCCAGGGGTTCAACAGTTAAGGCGAATAGTAGTGGGGATAGCGGGCACCCTTGTCTGGTCCCATTCCTAATTTTTATTGGATCCAAGAAGCTGCCTGATAGTTTAACATACGCTGTTGGGTTTTGGTAGAGGGCTCTAACCCCCTCCAGGAAGGGGCCACAGAAGCCAAACCTCAGCATTGTTTAGTCTAAAAAGGACCACTTGATTCTGTCGTACGCTTTTTCTGCGTCGAGGCTCAGAATCATTGCTTTGGATCCGGTGAGATGCACGTGGTCAATTATATCCACAATTTTGCGGGTATTGTCGGAGGCCTGTCTTCCAGACACAAAGCCTACTTGGTCTACATGTATGAGTCTAGGGAGAATTGGGTTTAGCCTGTTTGCCAAGATCTTGCTGTAGATTTTGAGATCGGTATTTAGTAGGGAGATGGGCCTGTAATTACCGCAGAGGAGCTGGTCTCTACCCTCCTTATGAATTATGGCTAGATTTGCTGCCGTGATTGTGGCGGGGATCGGCTCCCCCTGAAGGAAGGAATTGTACATGTCTAACAGGTAGGGGGAGAGGGTCGGCATGAACATCTTATAGTAGGAGTTCAAAAAACCGTCCGGGCCCGGTGTTTTGGCTAGCTTGAGTGAGCTAATGGCTTTAGATAGTTCCTCTTGGGAAATGTTTTTGTTCAGATTCTCCACCTCCTCCGAGGATAGGGAGGGGAGGTTACATTGCTCTAGGTATTATGTTATTGTGTTGAGGCTAACCGGGTCTTGGTCTGGGGGGTGGAGGTTATACAATTCCGAGTAAAAATCTGCGAATTCCTGTGCTATCTCTTTTTCTATGTATGAGACCTGTCCTTTTCTTGTCTGTATTCGGGCTGGGATTTAACTCGAATGCCCCTGAGTTTTGAGGCCAAGAGCCTGTCTGCTTTGTTGCCTTTGTCAAAGTATTTTTGTTTTGACCACCTCAGTGCTCTCTCTACCTCTTCGAGTTGAGTTTGTTTCAGAGCAGATCTGGCTAGAGTTAATTGTTTTAGCGTTTTTTTAGACGTCGTGATTTTGTGCTGCTGTTCCAGCTGAGTGATCTTATCTGTGAGATTTTTTTGGAGCTTGAGTTTCATTTTCTTTTTGTAAGAGGCGATTGAGATAAGATCTCCCCTGATAGAGGCTTTGTGGGCCTCCCACAGCATAGCTGGGGCTGAGAAGGAGCCTGCATTAATTTGGAAGAACACTGATAGTTTTCGACGTATTGCTAGCTCCGTGTCAGGGCAGTTCAGTAAAGAATCGTTTCCATTTATACTGGTTATTTTTCACAAAGGGCAAGGAGAGAGTGAGTTCGATCTGTGCGTGGTCGGACCAGGTGATCGGACCTATGCTTGACTGGGAGGATGCCTGGAAGACATTTCTAGTACCTAGAAAATAATCGATCCTCAAGTAGGACTGATGGGGGTAGAGAAAAAGGTATAATTCCTTTGACCCTGGTGCTGAGCCCTCCATATGTCCACCAGTGAGTATTCCTCAATGATGTCTCTAAATTTTTTGGCTTTCTTTTGGGACTGGGTGGCGTATAGAGTGGGTGTGGATGGTAGGAGGATGGGGGCGGGGTTTGATTTGTCTTGTACATGTGAGGCCACCATATTAAAATCTCCGCCGATAATCAAGGATGAGAGAGATTGTTGTTCTAACGACTCAAGGAGTTTTCTTAGGAAGGGAAGTTGGTTATCATTGGGGGCATATACATTAACAAGCGTAATTGGTGTTCCAGATAGGGTGCCCTGGATTACCTGGAACAGACCATCTGGGTCTGAGTGTGACTTGATAAGTACAAAGGGGACACCGTTCCTGATTAGAATGGCTAATTGAACCGACCATCTGGGTCTGAGTGTGACTTGGTAAGTACAAAGGGGACACCGTTCCTGATTAGAATGGCTACTCCTCTTTTTTTGCTTGGCGAGGATGCAAAATATGCCTGGGGGAATACGCTTTTGAATGTATTGGGCGGCGTTGGAGAATTAAAGTGGGTCTCTTGAATGAGAACAATGTCTCCCTTTGATTTTTTTAGGTCCTGAAGAACTAGCTTCCTCTTTTTTACTGAGGCCTTTTACGTTAAGCGAGATTAGTTTGATGGAAGACATTATACTGTGAGAGACATTCTCAGAGCTCTAGGCTCGGGTGCTCTTGGATTTCCCATGTCAAGAGCCCAATTGGAGAGAGGGACGGGGAGGGTGTAGGGGGCCCCGGAGCGGGTCTCATTTTTAGCTATAGGACGGGGGCCCAGAGACGATATGGAGGAAGATGGGATGGATGCCTCCGGGCGGGGGGGGGGGGCGGGGTGGATGGACACAATAGGGAAGGAAAGAGCAGACAGGCCTTTGCCAGGCCCAAAAAAAATAACCTTAGTCACGAGAGTGAGAAAGGTGGAGGGGTCAAACACCCCTGGAGATCCTTCCAGGACACCAAACCTGGAGTGGGCCAGGAAACAGGGCACAGGGCCCGACACCCTCCATGAAACAAAACTTACGCCACTTGTTAAGACTTAGTGGAGAGGAAACTGTCATTAATCTTAACTATGCCATTTGGCAGTCTATGGTGCGTGCAGGGTCGTGGGACTTGGAGCTGATCTGAGAGGTAGTGAGAAATAGAACGGGAGGGAGGAAAGGAGAAACGGGGGGGGGGGGGGAGGTGGGAGGAAAGGTCCAAGGAGTGCTTCTGCCGCTCCTGGGAGCGTGCTAGTCATTTACTTGTATTGATCGAGTACAGATTTCTTGTAACCTTTAAACCTTGGTATAGCATTTACGGATTCTTTCTACACAGGTTGTATGTCTGCATAATCTGGACAGGTTTTAGACATTACATTAAAGCGTAATATGGAGCCTTTACCACTCGTGTTTGCCATTTTGCAACCTCTAGGGCTCTGTGGTGGGAGGGGGGGAGGGAGCGAGGGAGGGGGAGGAGAGGGGGGGAGGGGTTTGAGGGGGGAAGGAAAGGGGGTGGAGGGAGGGGGGGAGGGGGAAGGAGATTGCTACTTGGCTACATAATCACTTATGACGTATTCACATGACACAAAATACCTTTTTGGAGGGAGCAGGAACAGCAGGTAAGTGGGTAGTCGGGGTCTCTCAGCGGGGGGGGGGGTTCTCTTGCAGTTTTTCAGGTACTTTCCAGCACACAGTAGGTCTGCAGCGGCGGTTTGGCAGGTACGGGGTTTTAGGGAGAGAGTTATCTCAGCCGCCAGAATGTGAAAGGTGGGCGCAGTTGACCCTAATGCTGCTTCTGACTTGCAAAACGCTCCGAGGCACGGGGGGTCTCTGAGGGGGTCGGTCTGTTTGGGACTCTGGAGGGTGGCTGCCTGGCTTGTGGAAGGGTTATTCCAAGAGCTTTGAGGAATTCCTGAGACTCTTCTGGGTCCGAGATAGTTAGGTAGCGGCCATTTCTGGGAACCACCAACTTGAAGGGGAACCCCATCTGTATCGGATGCCTTGTGCCCTTGGGGTGGTAGTTAAGGGTTTCATTTCTCTTCGTCTGCTGATCGTGACCACAGACAGGTCAGCAAAGATTTGTAGAGTGTCTTCTCCAATCTGTAGATCTCCTGCCCCTCTGCTAGCGGTCATAATTCTCTCCTTTGCGGCATAGGCTGGCAGTTTGACTATGATGTCTCTGTGGCGGTTGGGATCTGGGGATTTGGGTCCAAGGGCCTGATGAGCACGATCCATCTGTAACTTGTGTTCTTGGAGGTCTGGCACTAGCATCAAGAAGACTTTGCGCAGGTAAGTCTGAATAGTGTCGGGGAGGATGGATTCAGGAACGTTTCTGATGCGCAGGTTTTGTCTTCGCTGTCTATTTTCCTGGTCGTCGAGGGCGTCCCTAAGCTCATTAACGAGATGACCAAGCCTGTTCACCTCATCTTCAGTGTTGGATTGGGCCAGACAAACCTCCTCCACTTTAGCTTCCAGGGCATCAGCACGTGCGGCAAGATTACCTATGTCCGACCCGAGACCCTCTAGAGCTGTAGACAGGTCTTCCTGGAACCCCCTCCTCATTTTTATAAATAGAGCCTCGAAGAAGACCTTGTCCAGGCCATGTTCTGGGATTTCCATCTGGGCCTGCTCCGCTCCTCTCCCGGCGTGGTCGGGGTCCGCGCCGCCATCTTGGACCTCGGCGGACGGCTCCATCTGGCGTTGCGCGGGCGAGAAAAACTTAGCGACCGTGTTTTGGGTCCGTTTGTTTTTCGGCAGCATTGCGCCTACTTCGGGGGAGATTTGGAGGGCTTTCCTGGGGGATTTTGCTACTTGGGAAGTGCTCGGTCTAGCGTTTGCTTAGGAGGGTGTCGGGAGCTCCCTTCTCAAACGACCATCTCCGTTGACGTCACCGGAAGTCTCCTATCCTTGTCTTTTTGAATAAACAAATGTATTATTATTTTGCTTGAATGCTTTCAGTGGGACACTTTTTCTTTTTTCTTTCCAAATATATAGATATATATAACCTCCCCTCTATATACACACTCTGCTGTCCTCAAAAATACACTCTGCAGCCCCCCTCCTCTACACTCACAAAACACACTACAGCCCTTCTCCACCCTCTACACTCACAAAACACACACACACAGCAGTCCCCCCTCTACACTCTGCAGCCCCCTGTAAAATCACAAAACTGCAGACGCAGACACACACACACCAAAAAACACACTGCACCCCTCCTCCACCCACTGACACCAACACTGCAGCCCCCCCTCTACACACACAAAACACACTGCAGACACACACCAACAAAAACAGACTGTTGCCTCCCTCTACATCCACAAAACACATACCAGCAGCCCCCTCTACACCCACAAAACACACACTACAGCCCCCCCCCCTCTGCATCCACAAAACACACACTGCAGAGACACACACAAACCAACAAAACAGACTCTGCCACCTCTACATCCACAAAAACACACCAGCAGCCCCCTCCCTGCACCCACTGCAGCCCCCCTGTGAACCCACACACTGCAGACACACACACCAAAAAAAACACTCTGCACCCCTCCTCCACCCACAAAACACACAACAGACACACAAAGTTTCCCCTCAATCTCCTGTGTGAAGCTCTCTTCAGGCATGGTGGGGGAGGAGTCAGTGCCTTGCTGCTGCCTCCTGTCCCATCGCCTCCCCTGTCTTAGAGCTAATCTCACTCTTTGTGAATGAGAACTGAAAGCCGGTTGGCTGAAAATTTTTGCAGGGTACCTGTAACGTATGTGCTTGCCACAAACTGGTACCGGACCGCGGGGCTGAGGTGGGGATGTATAAGCACCGACCTTAAGCCACGGAGACAGGTCCGGAGTGCGGATTCCATAATCAGACATAGCCAGGTCAGGATTGGAGAAAGTAGGGTTAACGTTATCCAGGCAGGGGTCAAGGCAGGTGGCACAGGAGCGGTGGTCGAGGAAACAAGCCGAGGTCATCAACAGGAAATATTGGGTGAAGGTACTTCAGCATATGAGGCTAGAACCTTGAAAGAAGCCACTGCAGCAGAGATGCTTCAGCGAAGGTGCTGCAGTGCGTCAGGAAAAGGCCAGGAGTAAACTCCACTTGGATGAAGCAGGAACCAGAGGTGCAGATACGCCACAGGAAACGCTGGGGAAACCAGCATATGCCGCTACAGCGCGGCGAAGGCGAAGTCTGCCAGGAATAAGGAAAGCAGCGCCGGGGCTGCTATGCAAGAAGGCCTTGGGATGCAGGGGACTAGGCGCAGGATACAAGGCACAAGGAGGCCTAGCAGGCCAAACAGAGAGTCTGTGACAAGCACAGTTACTTGCAACTTGGATTGCAAAGTCTATGTCCAGCAACTTCCTGAGGGCGGGGCAGGAACTAAATAGCACAGGAGGCCAATCAGGCCAGAGCTGCACAGGAGGCAGCAAGAGGCAGGTGATTGCAGAAGCAGGGAATAGTTTGTCTGGAACCTGCAAAGCTCCGGGTGGATGGGCTCCAGCCAAACCCAGGAGTGGATTCCTGACAGTACCAAAAATTGCGGGCCATTACTGATTGAATAATGCCCAGAATTTTAACCAATCAGCGAGCAGGGATTTCAATAATGCCCAGAATTTAACAGCTTTAGCCTATAATCAAGGTTAATACAAGGAACATTTAATCCCAGACAGTACAAATGATACAGGGCCATTGCTTAAGATTGGAGAAAAGGAGATTTCATTAGCAGCAAAGGAAAGGGTTCTTTACATTAAGAGTAGTAAAAATGTGAAATGTACAGTACTACCCATGGAGACTGTGGTGGAAAAAACAATACAAATACAATAGATATCTTTAAGAAAAGGTAAGAAATCTTTTTAGGGAAAAAAAGTATACAGAGATCTGACAAGTAATTAAAAAATAATATGTTTGTTGATCCAGAGAGAAATAAAATACCAGTTACTGGAGTCAGGAAGGAATAAATGTTTCCCCTGATGAGACATAGGCCCTTGCCAAGTAAGCTGCGATTGCATTGATATTGGGCTATTGCACAAAAAAAAAACAATTGACTTCAATGGGGCTTTCCGTGCAATAGTGACGAATCAGCGATATTGACGCTTACTAAATAAGGGGAATAATGGGCAAATGTTTCTCTGGGGTATTTGTTTGCCTTCTTCTGAATCAATATAACTATAATTAAAAGAAGAGCAACTCAAATTAATTTTAACTTCACTTTAACTTGATGGACATATGTATTTTTTTTACCTCATGTACTATGTAATGTTGGTGACAAATGTTTGGTTTCTGTTGCCCTCAGGAATGTGGCCCTATAAAAAAATCCCTCTCATCCCAGACATGAGTATTCTTATCTGCAGTCGTGGAGACATTAGGGTGGAGAACAATCTACCTGAGGAGACAACAGATAATGTGACTGACACTGCCGATTATTAGATCAGCCATAAAAAAGCTTAAGGATTACGATTTAACAGGGCCAATTAAACTGTAGTCTGAAGAATACTAATAAATTATGCAGTCGTTGAAGTGTGCTGGCACTCAGCAATACTTGTACTTTTTCCCTTTGTGCAACACAATGGGCAAATGTTACACTGGGTTTTATTGTTTGCCTTCACCTGGAGCAATATAACTATTAATATAGGATGAGTGTCTCACCCAATTAGAATTTAACAAAGGTTGAACTCAAGGGACATAATACCTACATACCTAAAAAATCATGCAGAACATTTTGATCCTCTGCTTTATTCTTTGTAATATCGAAGAAATATGAAACCAAATGCATAAGGTGTTTTTGCATAGGCTTTTAAAACAAAAATGCTCTCCTTTATAATACGGCAAAATAGCAAATAGCTTAGTACAGTGGTTCTCAACCTTTTTTGAGCAGGGGCACCCCTGAAGGATTATTCAAATCTCTGGCCACCGCTGCTATTAAGACCTCACTCATCCCCTCCTCACTTACACGTAACCCATTCATCCCCAAACAAAGATCACACTCCCCTCGACACACAAAGCCCTCACTCCATCCCTCCGACACACATGGTCAGTGGGCACGTCCTGTGCTGTCTGGAGTTGGAGAGTCTCCTCTTCCCTCTGTGCGGGACTGAGAGAGGAGAGGCCGATCGCAGCCTCTGCGTCTCCAGGCAGCGCAGGACGTGCACGGCGAGCAGCGCAGGACGTGCACGGTGAGCAGCCAGCAGAGCTTTTCTCCCAGGGCTGCGGCACACCAGGGCCCCCGGCATCCTTTGTAGAGAGCCACGGCACACCAGTGTTTTCCCCGGCACCCTGGTTGAGAAACGCTGGCTTAGTAATCTATACTGATTTCATTAGCTCATACGGTACATGTACAGTAATCAAAGAAAAACTATGAAGATTTGTTTTCCTTTTGGGACTTTATGGCTCTAAGTTCATTGAGCATATTAAAAAAAGTGAAAAAATGCATAAGTTTTGTTTTCTTTTAGTTTTCGACCCATCTGGGCCTGTTCATTAAACTTCGATATTTTCAATGTACAGTAAAACTGATCTAATACGGAATTAAATTTGACGCAATAAAAATCTGGTATTCATTACAAATTTCTCTGCATAAAAATTGCACTTTCACATCTTATTTGCATACACTTTTGCCCAATTTGCTGCAATACTGCACAGAAACTGATAGTTAGAAATCTCACCCCCTCAGGTAGGTGAAATTAAGCTTTTGTTGGGGAGTGGGAGAAAGGAAGATTTATTGCTATAACTTTACAGGCAAGTTGCAAACCCATTGAATATGTCATTTAGCACTTCTACCTCATTTGCCCGGAATTGCAAAGTCATAACCAAATCATTTTTAAAAAAGAAGTATTTTTTTCCGCGGTTTACACATGCAATACGTTTTAATGAATACAGAGAAATGCAAATCCGTTATCCAGGGCCACCAACCGAAATCATGGGGCCAAGGACAAATGAAAGGAGCAGGCCCCAACCCCCCCACCCCCCCCACGAACACATAGCGCACCTACTACGAAAAAAAATTTTTTTAGCGCGCACCATTTACTTAACTGTTTTCTTTTTATTGTAATACGGAAAAAAACATAACAATGCAATATGTTTATTTTTATATTTTCAACAAAAGACGGCTGACTGCTTACCTGGGTGGGTGAGTGACTGACTTGACTGTGTGGGTGAGTGAGTGACTGGGTGAGTGAGTGACTTGGTGAGTGACTGGGTGAGTGAGTAACTGGGTGACTACCTGGGTGGGTGAGTGACTGCTTGGGTGGGTGACTGCCTGGGTGGGTTGGTGACTGCCTTGACTGCCTGGGTGAGCGACTACCTGGGTGGGTGACAGACTGCCTGGGTGGGTGACAGACTGCCTGGGTGGGTGACCGACTGCCTGGGTGGGTGACCGACTGCCTGGGTGGGTGACCGACTGCCTGGGTGGGTGACCGACTGCCTGGGTGGGTGACTGTCTGGGTGGGTGGGTGTGTGACTGCCTGGGTTTGACTGCCTGGGTGGGTGGATGACTGCCTTGACTGCCCTTCCACTGCCTGGGTAGGTGACTGCCCTTGACTGCCTGGGTGGGTAACTGCCCTGGTGGGTGGGTGACTGACTGCCTGGGTGGCTGACTGGGTAGGTGACTGGGTTGACTGCGTGGGTGACTTGAGTGACTGGGTGGGGACTGACTGCCTAGGTGGGTGGGTGACTGTCTGGGTGGGTGACTGACGGCCATTTGACTGCCTGGGTGGGTGGGTAACTGCCTGGGTGGGTGGGTGACTGACGGCCATTTGACTGCCTGGGTGGGTGGGTAACTGCCTGGGTGGGTGAGTGACTGCTTGGGTGGGTGGGTGACTGCCTGGGTGACTGCATGGGTGGGTGACTGACTGCATATGTGGTTGGGTGAATGGGTAACTGCCCTGGTGGGTGGGTGACTGACTGCCTGGGTGGCTGACTGGGTTGACTGGGTAGGTGACTGGGTTGACTGCGTGGGTGACTTGAGTGACTGGGTGGGGACTGACTGCCTAGGTGGGTGGGTGACTGTCTGGGTGGGTGACTGACGGCCATTTGACTGCCTGGGTGGGTAACTGCCTGGGTGGGTGGGTGACTGACGGCCATTTGACTGCCTGGGTGGGTGGGTAACTGCCTGGGTGGGTGAGTGACTGCTTGGGTGACTGCATGGGTGGGTGACTGACTGCATATGTGGTTGGGTGAATGACTGCATAGGTGGGTGACTGACTGCCTGGGTGGGTGACTGCCTAGGTGGTTGGGTGACTGCCTGAGTGGGTGGGTGACTGCTTTGACAGTCTGGGTGGGTGTATGGGTAACTGCCTGGGTGGGTGGTTGGTTGTATGACTGCCTGGGTGACTGCTTATGACTGCCTGGGTGGGTGGGTGGGTAAACAATTGGGGGTGCTCCACCTAGTGACACTTCAATATATTCCTAAACACATCCTGAAGTAGGATAAGGAGTGGGTATAAATGACCTGTGAGTATATGGATATACAGTCCTCCAAAAGCTCAGCAATGACAGTCAATAATAAAGATCTTACCCACTCCTATGACATCCATGGATGGAGGTGAGGCGTGCCAGCCATGAAGAAAGATCCAGAAGCAGTAGAATAGCAGCAAATGGCGCACAGCCAGGGAAACAGGGAGCCAGGTGTGGAGATAAAAACGTCCTTTAATTCAGCACATAACTGGAAGAATAAAACCCCCCATGGGGACACAAACACCTCCTTAGCGTTTCGGACCTGTAGGCCCTTTATCAAGGAGTAACTTGATAACTTGTAACAAGGAGTAACTTGATAAAGGGCCTACAGGTCCGAAACGCGTAGGAGGTGTTTGTGTCCCCATGGGGGGTTTTATTCTTCCAGTTATGTGCTGAATTAAAGGACGTTTTTATCTCCACACCTGGCTCCCTGTTTCCCTGGCTGTGCGCCATTTGCTGCTATTCTACTGCTTCTGGGTGGGTGGGTGACTGCCTGGGTGGATGGGTGACTGCCATGACTGTCTGGATGGGTGGGTGACTGAGTGACTGGGTGGGTTACTGGGTGGGTGAGTGAGTGACCGGGAGGGTTCTGTTTCCTGCTTTCTTGCCCGACAGACGCGAGGTAGGCTCGGGGGGCGGCGGTGGGAGGAGAGGGGCACGGGAGGTGGGCGGATGGTGGGAGGGGGCGAGTCTGGCGGGCTAATTCCGCGACTGCTGCCCGGGGTAGGAGGCGGGCGCGGGGGAAGCTGGGATGGCGCGAGCGGGGGAAGCTGGGTTGGCGCGCGCGGGGGAAGCTGGGATGGCGCGAGCGGGGGAAGCTGGGTTGGCGCGCGGGGGAATCTGGGATGGCGCGCGTGGGGGAAGCTGGAATGGCGCGCGCGGGGGAAGCTGGGATGGCGCGCGAGGGGGAAGCTGGGATGGCACGTGCGGGTTCGCAACGGCACTTCCCCTCCGTCCCACGTTGGGAGCGAGTGGGGGGAGCAGGCCCACAGGCAGCAGGCCAGACACCCTGCTTCCCTGTGCATACGCACGGCGAATCGCCGGCATTTTTTTTTTCCTGACTTTTATTTTTTTTTAATATAAAACAGACACAGCCGTGCAGGGGGCCCGGGATGCCAACCCTGGCAGACCCCCCCCTCCCCTGTTGGCGGGCCTGTCGTTATCACAGTTAAATGAATAGCCCCCTTAGAAGGAGATTCACTAATCCCCAACAGCCACAATCACTGCTAATGGAGCTCTGTGATTCTCTCCGTACTGTTTAGAAGCAGGAAAGCTCTGCATACATTTTTCCTTTCTGCAGGAAATTGAAAACAATGATCCTCATGTTGCATCAATGAATTTGTCATTATGTTAGGACATAAGGTTCAAGAGATCCTATATTGTTATTTTTTTCTTGGATAAAGAATACTTCCTTGCCAGCAATCCAATGACCAATGCACTGATGCATGGAACCAGAGAATCACCAGAGAATCTCACTGATGTCACCTTTAATAACAGGCAATAACTTTACCAGCTTTCCCGTGCCAGGAACCCTTGGGAATGAAAACCTTCAAACCTTTAATACTTTGGTAATTACGGGAGTACGACCCATGACCCATGAAACAGAACACACCATTGTGCCAAAATGTAAAAAACCCCAGAAAAACACAAGTAACTGACCAGAATTCTGCAAGACTTTATCATGCTGAAATCAGAGTAGGACTGCACACTTCAAACTATATGATCATTTAAAGATTGTTGTTAATTTACAAAGTGTTAAATCCTTTACATATTATAATGTATTTTCTAAAAATAAAATAAGTTATGGTGGGTTAAAAAAAAAGTCACAAAAACCCTCCACCGTACAGTGTACAGCAAATAAAATACAACATGTGAACACATTCATACTGTATGTCTCAGAGAGGTCTGCAACCCTGTCTTTCCCAATTATCTCATACATACTCAGGGATTCTGGGTAATGACATACAAATGAACAATCACAGCGTGTCCCTTTTTGCTTCTTGTCCATGGACCCCTATGCCTTTTCTGGTATTTTTGTTGATAAGTATAGTACGATATGCATACATTTTATTCCATGTCATATGTGAAGAAAAAATTAAAACCTATGTATGGATTAAAATGAAACATCATTAAACAAATGCAACAAACCATTCAAATTAATTTGGCTTTTCTTTGTCAAAACTGCCTTTTACCTGTCCTTTTCATCACATCCACATGCTTCATTGTGAAATTATCCAGTTTGGGAGAGTTATTAATATAAAAACAAAACAGAGATTTAGATATATATATATATATATATATATAGGTACTTTACTGTGTATTTATGTCATTGGATGTAGCACTGGGCTCTGTCTGTGTTCTATCCTTTATTTTAAGTAATATAAAAACAATCAACAAATTGTGATTTTCAAAAAACTGCTCTAGAACTCCGTCTGGATCACTGCAACATTGGAACTGATTCTGCATTCATTACTCAGCTACAGTATCAGCCCTAATTAAACTCCAATTAAAGCCTTTTCAAGTGCACAATCCACAATATGTATTAATCATTTGACACCGTTTTATTTTGGGGTCAAAATTTGCGACAGTAAATTATAAAACAAAGTAAAGCTGATGAAGAACTGTGGCTTAAAATATGCTCCAAAACCAAATGCAGTTACTTACTTTTATATGGATTTTCAGATTCTCTTGAAGCAAAAATCCTACTTGAATGGCCTCTTCTTTTATGTTCGCTATAATGCACACCTGCTGAGACAGGCTATCTGCAAGCAGAAGAAAATAGCTTTAAATTAGAAAATAGAATTCTTATTAGATGTGTTCATATTGCAATCCATTTTGGTGGATGTTCCCATCTGGAAAAAAAGTTGTTCACACATTAGTTGCCATTATAAATATTTCAAGTCCTTCAGTTGTAAAGGAAAAAACGGTGTCAAATAATATGGTTGGCAATAAGACAATCCTCTAGTCTAGGACGTGATCTGAAACATTACTCAGTAAACTCTGGCTAAAATATACTGCATAAACATTAAATATTATATTTGAAACAGAATTTAAAGCGGCAATCCACATTAGCCATGTTTATTTTGTCATTCAAACTCCAGCATGATGACACTACTGTAGTTATGCAGCCACGAGATCTCAAAGTTCTAGGGGGAATTTAATTTGTATTGCTGGTGCTTTTGTAGGGATAACAATGGACAATAGCACAGAATCCTTGCCTATGAGCCAGTGATAAAGAGTAACAATATCACTGGATATTTGTGAGAGTATTGTGGATTTGTTACACTTTGAACACATAGAGAGAATGATTTAGTTTGTACACCATTAAAGGAGCAATTCATGCTTTTTAAAAACAATTATTGGTAACAGTAGGTTTGAAGCAGGGGGTCTCTGGAGCTGAACCCCATTAATTTGAGCTCCATAACCCCCTGATTCCCGAGATACTTGCCTCCCAAGGGGGTGCGGTATCTCTGCAACTTTTAAAGTTCACGTGTCGCACGGGCCAAAAAGAAGCCAACCTGATGAAGTCAAGGCTTCCTATTGGTCCCCAGGGCGTGGGAGCTCTGAAATGCCGCCATTACGTTAACCCTCCTAGCCGAGCGGCTTCTGGCACCTCCTATAGAGTTAAGTATCTCTGGAAGCAGGGGCTCCCCGGAGCTGAAATGAATGGGGTTCAGCTTAGGAAACCCCCTGCTTCAATCCTTCGGAGACCCCCTGCTTCAAATTAAAAGAAAAAAACATGTCGCCCCCAAAAGTCGCCGAGGTGGATCGCTGCTTTAAGAAAAGGGAGTTCCAAATATTGATGGCAGTAAAAGAGACTTCAGAGAGACAGAGAAGATTATACAAGGGAACTACAAAGGCATCATCCATGAGAAAAGCTCAACAAGCAAGGAACAGTATAGCGAGAGATCAGAGCTGAGATTTAGGGAGGTTTGATTATGTACAGAGCCTCAAAGGAAAGAAGAAACATTAATATAGGGGAAAGTGTGATGCAAAACAAGAGAATTAAGGAGGGGAGACGGAAAACTGATCTAAGAAATAGTGGCTGTAGCATTATGTACACATGTAGCCCGACTTAGGTAATTGTGCTATAAAGTGTGATAATGCCGATCCAGCGGTACCACACAGATCGCAGCATTGAAGTTAATGGGTATTTCTGTATGGTTGCCCCGGATTAATATTATTGCATTTTATAGAGTAAGGTCCCCATTTGCCTCACGGCTGGGGAAAGAAACAGTGGAAATCACAGTTCACTAACATGCAGGCGCTGCGGTGGGCCGCGGCTGTCATCTTTCTTTCCTGCATCTCCGACAACAACGGTAAGACGGGCTATATCTGTAGGTTGCATGGGAAATAGAAATAAGGCAAGAATGCCAGATAGTACTACTGTACTTTATCACGCCATGATCATTGTGCCATTTAAAACTGTACTCAGATACTCCAGTCATCTCTCTCTTTTTTATTATTATACTTTAATCAAGATTTGGTACAGAAAGCAAGAAGGTAAGGGTGTTGGGGTACATAAAAAGAAAAAGAAGAGTGGGCTGGAGGGTAGGGGCAAGGGGCACATAATACCAAACTCAGACAAGGATCCCATGTATTCCTAAATGTATTCAAGTTGTCGTTTAAATAGACAGGTAGTTTCTCATATTACAGTGTTTGTCAAACTTTGGTAATCACTTTAGGGATGGTCAGAACTGGTCCCTTCCCAGGAGGCTGCGGTGGTGAACCTGGCCGCTGCTAGAATGCGAGATGAGTTTGCGACTGTCATATGATATATTTTGGATTGGTCTGTTTAGTAGGAATACTTCTGACCATAGGTTAAATATTAGTGGATAACTCCACTATATACGCAGCATTGTGCCTCTCTGGTCACAACTCCAGAAACATTTTAGGAAGGTTTGATTCAACAGTTTGTTCCAGCTATCAGGAGTCAAGTACTTTATAACGGTTTTCCATTGTGGCCGGGTTGAGACCGGGCAATTGATCTCCATATAATCTTTCCACTCTGGGAGTTCTGGGGCATCTACTAAATTCTCCTTCCAGTGCCTAATAAAGTTCATGTCACTCTTTGGCTGGTTAGGGTGAAGGATTGGTGGAGGGTAGAGATAAGACCTACCGTACCAGTCATCTTTTTATTAAAAGTTGTTTTTAATCAGCCAGATTTCACCTGCACACTTGTGGATCTCTAAGAAGGGGAATAAATAAATAAAATAATAGCAACACTTTGTAGAAGGAGAAGATAAAAACGGCAAGGTGAAGAGGTGTCTTTAAGTGTTGGCGTTGTTAAACAGAGATGACTTGCTAAACGAGGGCACTTTCCCTGTGTTTTGTAAAGTTGGGTGCAACCAGCCTACACTCCGGAGTGAAGCGAGAGCGAAAGATGAAATCTATTTTTAAGATAAAAGGGGAACCATATTTATAAAAAAAACTAGCAGGAAAGGCAAAATGTAATAAATACATGATTTCAAAATCCAATCAGCAGTACAACAGCTTAGATCATCTCTTTGTAACCCTATACACAATGTGCTTCAAGAGTCAAAAATTATTATATTAATATTGTTATACCTACAACTATACTATTTAATTAAATCTTTAACACCACCTTGCATTAATATTTGCTTAAGGTGCTAACTATATATATCATTAAACATATATCATGTACATCAGTGTTAAGCAACATTATCTACATAAAGGACCGCATGTGCGACCCTGGAACCCTCAAAAGGTTCACACATAAGCCACATACTGTACACACACACGTGTGTGTGTGTGTGTGTGTGTGTGTGTGTGTGTGTGTGTGTGTGTGTGTGTGTGTGTGTGTGTGTTTGTGTGTTTCAATATAAATGTATATAATATACATGAATGTGTGTGTGTGTGTGTGTGTGTGTGTGTGTGTGTATACACACACACACACACACACACACACACACACACACACACACACACACACACACACACACATATATATATTAAAACACAAAATAGGTGCCGCAGTCAAATCACCCCTAAATGGTCGAATTAATAGGATAACCAGTGGTCAAGGTAAAAAATAACCCTCTGGTGGTGCTACCGACCCACAAAATGTATGAAACATGAAAAGAAAAAAGAAGGGTCAAAAAGGTGCACTCAAACAATATCTAATGAAAAATGAAAAAATGTACTTTATTAGCAATGAGAAATAAAAAAACACACAATACAGGCCCAAACAACTACCACATAATAAATTGCTGTGCGTAAATGCAGTTATAAATATAGCACCAAGTCACATGGATTATGCACCAAATCACATGAAGGTCTGTTGAAAACCAATACATAAAGGTTCAAGTATGGCATAACAAAACCAGGGGAAAGAATAATTCCCCCAGTAATGAAACTAAGATCGGCCGATCTAAAAAAGGTAATAAACAAACCAGACCTAGTCAAGCAGCAAGGATGAGAAATATACTCAGAATATTGCATGAAGTAACATAAACATGAAAGGTACGGTTAATGGGTATAATAATAAGCATAATAAAACACACAGCATGAATACCTAACTGGCTAGGAGAAAGATCATAAATAATGTAAACAAAGCCACTCAGATATATGTACAAATGACACTGCAAGGTGCTGCAAATGAGATGAATAAACTGATGCCAGCTTGGTGACAACCTGCGCGACTCATCCCCCTTTGAGAAAGACGCCGTTGCGACGAAACGCGTCAGGGACGTCACTACGTTATTACGTCACGACAATGCGTCAACACGGAAGTGCGCGATCTGGTCGGGTCGCGCAGGTTGTTTGCATAGACATTCTGTTCCTCTGCACTAAGTGAGACATCCAGCCGAGCAGGAGAAAACCAACGGAAAGGCTAAACCAGGTGGTTTACAAGTCTGTCTGACTACAACTACAGAGTATCATCTTTCCGGTGGACACTATCCATGGACTGCGGTGATTATTCAACTTGCCGGTGATATTTATTCACAATCGTGCTTTTATATTTGAAATCTTGTGAGTGCGATTCTTATCCCTCTCCCATCCCCCCCCAATAAATTGTTACTATTTTACGCTATGGGGCGTGCGCTCTCTCCTCTTTTCTTTTATATATATATATATATATATATATATATATATATATATTATATATATATATATATATATATATATATATATATATATATATATATATATATATATACACATATATAAATACACACACACACACGTATATATATGCGCAGTGAATAGTGTCCCGCTTATCCATCAGATAAGCATTCAGAAAATAGAGAGTGGACATCATTAGGTAATTGGACAAAATGTATATTTCAGTGTATTCCAAATTGATGTGCTAATTAAAGTCAAAGTAGTTAATGAGGCTCAACAGACTCTGAAATGAATGAGATGTGGTCAACATGCAGACTAAATGGGACAAATAATTGTAGAGTCAGGATCAGGCTTTGTTACAGATATTATGATAGTGAAAACTGTGAGGAAAAAGAGCAATGAACAGTAAAAAGCGCAACAAAGAAGTAGAGAATTATGAGATGAAAATAATGACCTTGCAATTTAGCAATATTATCAGTGTCTCCCCCTGCATTATATTTAATGTATAAAATGTCATAAATGTCTGATTACATTACAACAACTGCTGCAAAGTTTTACTTAATTTAGCTTTCGTCAAAATGACTAATAGCCATAATCATTAATGGATGGCGCTGCTAATAACCACTAAAGCTTTCTGGAATTACATCATAAACACCTCAGGCTGATTATGATGTTATGCCAATTAGAACAGTCAGTGGAAAATAGTCAATCTTGTATATGATACTTTAATAGTCTTTCCTTGGAAGCTAAAGCAACTGCCTCAAGACCAGTTCTACAATTGCTCATTTCTCAACCCAAAATTCTGTCCTGTGCAAATCTCCAGTAAATAAATCCAACCCTAATTCTACAACAACTCCAAGCAATTATAGCAAAGGAGAATAAAGACAAAATGAAGATGCTCTCATGCATGATGTGCACCACACATTAGTGACACTACAGTGTGACAACAAACTGGATACTTATATTAATCTTGTGGATCATTTATCTTACGCTTCTGGTTCTAGAGTAAATATTTTAATCTTCTGCAGTCCCGACATATTGAACCTTGAGTTATTTTGATAACCATTCAAATGGACAGCGTAGCATTCTGTCTGGTACTGTGGGATATGTTTGGAAATTTTAATTTCTTGACTATAGATGATGTGACCAGAAAAAAGTAACAATGGTGACAAAAGGTTTGTTGCCACGGCCCTCTAACCACAAGACACACATTCAAAATTACTAAAAAAAAATCCCTTCTTTGGTACAGTGAACTATATTGGGTAGACTTCTAATGGGAGAAGAGTGAACATGTCATACACAGCAAACAAATAAGGCCTTTCTGAATGAAAACACATATTGTTGCTTTAATATTTATCATTCTATCTTTACAATTGCATTTTAGTCACAATCGGTGTGAAAAACTGCAATCAACGTTTTCTCAGCTGTGGTTCTAATCAGCCAACGTTAAACTGAAAGGAACCAAGTGAATGTCTTGTTTGATTATGAATTTGTAAACATCCATAAAGCCACTTACTTAACAAAGAAGTATTATACATCTGTCGCAGAAACTTGCTTGAGCCCACCCAAGCCTCTCCTACATGCCCAGACGTACAAAAACTACTAAAGTCACTGCAATTGCCTTAAGTAAAAAAGTTTAACTAGCATTTTTAAAAAGCAATGGATACATTCCATTTAGCTTCCTACTGTAGCTTAATCCAGGCAAACAATTCCTAATAGTGCCTACAGACAACATATAGTTGGTGACTCACGTCCTTCTTTCTTATCAGCACTGAATTGAAGCTGCAAATAAAACTCCAGTATTTCCTACTCTTTCCACACTTCTGCTACAATGTGACTTTGGGCATGTTATGGTCTTTAAGCATTTAAGAATCCACATCCGGTTTGACCTCACCATGCTTGGTTAAATACTGCTTTAAAAAAATGCACATTTTAGCTTTAAGTTACTTGCAGATGAATAGAATAACCTTTGAAATAGGACATTTTTGTGAAATGAAGTCATCTCATTTTACATGAGCATTTGTAAATATCAAAAGCATTTTCATATGCAGGATTAAACTTATTCTTCAGTTGACATTTTGCAGTCATTCCAGACAATGAAGGGATTTCCGCAATCTATTTATGCACCAATCTTGTTATTTTCAACTCACCTTTTATTTTTATTACAACGGTTGGGGACCATGGGGGCTGTCCTCTGTGGCTGAACCCACCTTGATACATACCGCTGAAGTTACCGGTCTCGCTGGTTTGTCCATGGGATTTAAAATGACCGTAAAATAGGGAGCAGCCACAGATGAGATTAAGGCTTTTGATTGGTCCATGGGAGCCGCAAGATTTGACAGTAATTTTTCCCCCTGAGGGTGATTTTAAACCATTAACTTCACTGGTAAGTATCTAAGAAATACAGTTTAGCACCAGAGGACCCGACCGTTCCTATCCTTGAAAGAAAGGGGGGGGTGAAAAACAAATGTAGCAAGGGGGATTGCTGCTGTCAAAATCTTTTGTGAAACCCCAAAAATATCTAATACAGTCTTTTAAACAAAGATAGCCTAAAAAATATTTAAATAAATAATTTTACTAAAGCAAAACTCATGGATTACTTTTTGTAGGAGGTAATTTTATATTATTTGTTAGGGCGATGGGATTTTCGAACATTGGAAATGTTAAGAGATTTGACTTTGTGGATACAGTACATTACACTGTATGTAACTCTTCACACAAAGCCTTGCACTACTATGTTACAGAACCATCCCCACAGAGACATGTATTCTATAAATATTTTTTTTTAAATGTATTACAAATAAAATGAAATTAATGTAATTGAAAAAAAAAAAAATGATTACAGAAATAACACAAGGTGAATGCTGCAAATGAAATGTGTGATTTTACTCCATGAATAGTAACATACAATAAAAAATATTATAATGCAAGAGAGTAAACCCATGTCCCTGTGGTTAGCTCTACCAAATTATGTGGTTCTGCTCAATTTCTGATTTAGGCTTTTTCTTAACACACCTGGAGAGGGTGTAGGACATTTTGTCAGCAAATACTAACTGTATTCAATTGCAAATGGCATCTGTGTTATATTGTAAGTGTAGCCAGGTCCCCCTCGCGCACTCGCCCCCTCCTTTGTCCCCCTCGCGCACTCACCCCTTCTTCCCCGTTGCACGCGTGGTTGCGGCCGGTTGCCGGGGACGCGAGCGGCGAGCAGGCCGGTTGCCGGGGAAGCGATCGGGCCGTCGCTAAGGCCGCGATCGCGTTGCCACCGGCCCGGCGGCTAGCAGAGCAGGGCGCCGCCATGACAGTGAGCTCGCGCATGCGCAGGAGGCCACTAGCGCGGGAGGCCCCAGATAGCTCGCGCATGCGCGAGAATAGGCTGCCAGCCCCCAGGGTGCTTAGGGGCAGAGACACCTGACACCAGGGAGCCAATCAGAAGGCCAGATTCCCCTGCTAGCAAGGGGATACATTTCGCGGGGTTTTGCAGCTACGCAGTCACTCAGGATCCGGACCAGCTAGGGGTAAGAGGTGGGTGCAGGGGTCAGTGACCCTCTGCATAGGCCAGCAGCCCCCAAGGTCCCAGTTAGGTCCTGAGTCCCCTAATAGCTTGTGGAGCTTAGGGACAGGCCCTAGATAGGGACACTGCCCCATTATTTGATCAAGTAGTCAGGGACACAGAGCGGAAGCCGTGCGGCCCTGCGAGGTGGGTTCTGGGCTCAGAACACCACCAAAGACTCTAACACAAGGAGAGACATTGTTCGCGCTGGACTTTCAACCCACGCGGTGTGGAGGACGACGTCGGATCGGGCGGATTGATATCGCGGTACCCGTGGCTGGAGCCCGGGCAGGTAACCTGCAACTCACGTGCACCAACCAGGCCTTTCACCAGACATAGTGGCTGCGCAGTCACACATACATATGCAGACATTGGTATATGATTTTGGGAGTGCAAGACATTTGGGTGGGGGTTACTGGACACAGGGTGGGGTCACTCTGCGGGAGGTTAGCGTCCGCCGTGACGCCTAGAGGTGGTAGCGTCCGCCGTGACGCCTAGAGGTGGTAGCGTCCGCCGTGACGCCTAGAGTGGTTAGCGTCCGCCGTGGCGCATGTGTTGAGATGTAATGTGATAAGTTGCTGCATGTAGTAAAGTTAATAGTTATATAGAGCTGTCTGTGTGGTCATTGTGTATTGTCCTGCGAGGAACTACTTCCCCTCTGGTGGGAGCCATCGCAGGTGGAGGCGCTGCATCATTAGTATTGTAATACATTGCCCCAGGTTCCCTTAGCGGATGCTCAGCCTTCTGTGAGCCAACAGGTATTGCACCACGCACCCCTTGGTAACATTGCATGTTCCCTCCACGCACGCGGTATATGCGATTGGGTGGGGTGATATGACCGTTACATTTGGAGGCGCTGCTGAGAGCTTAGACCTGGGGTGCCCTATTCAAAACCGAATCACCAAAAATCAGCATCATGGTAATTCCCTCACGTCAAGAGGTCCACGTGTGGGCCACCACCGTCCGTGAACCCCCTAGACATGTGGTTGCAGTAGGGAACGTCCCGGCGTTAGTACCTGAAACTGACATCCGGAACTCACTGAGCAAACTCTTAGGCGCAGATAGAATATGGTACCGTGGCAGGGTGTTCGACTCTACTTATCACTTGAGTGCACTACTATTCACCGTATGCCGGGACATAGGCCCTGAAGCGGCCCCGAATATTTTAATAGCCCCCGAGTGCCCACCAGAAGGATACCCCCTTATATACTCGGACTTGCCAGTAATACGGGAAATGTTCTCGCTCAGAGCCCCTCCTCAAGATCCCGACGAACCGTCCACCAGTACCTGGACGCCACTTACCCCCGTGTCCAGTACCCCAAACCGGGTTGACCGTCCCCAACCCAAAGTCTCCTTTACCCCAAGCGGCCTCCCGGACACCAGTAGTTGGGCTGACAGTCCTCCCTCTCCACCCGACACCGTACCCCGCGAGGTAAACTCTCGGCCTATCGGAGAGAGAGCAACGAACGAAGGTTCCATAATGGGGGTGACGCTACCCCAATTCGTAGAAGCCCTCACTGTGGCATCCCAGTCTCAAAGTTATAGGAAGCTTAAGGCCTTCTCTGGAGTACTTCCAATACCCCAGGGGGAAGAAGGAATAGACCTGTGGAGGGAGAATGCAGTAAAAGTAGTAGAGGAGTGGTCGTGCACTGACACTGTAAAGCGGCAGCGTATTATGGAATGCCTCAGACCCCCTGCGTCTACTATGTTGACCATCCACAGGGACCAACACCCAGAGTTGACAGCGTTGGAAATGGTGGCGTTCCTGTTGGAGGCGTACGGACTAGCAGAAGACGAAGGAGCGCTCTGGACGAAGTACTTCCGTCTTTATCAGAAGGAAGGAGAGGACCTGTTGGCTTTCATCCACCGCCTACAGCTGGTCCTCGGGGTCCTACTCAATCGTAAGCTGGTCTCCGCATCGGGGATGGATGAAGCTCTCCATAAACAGTATCTGCGGGGATCAAGCCCCACTCACCCCATAGCCAACATGCTCCGCAGCAAGATAATGGACGGGGGCCCCTACAAGTTCACCGAGTTGCTGCGGCAAGTGAAACTACAGGAGGCTCATGTTATGCTACACTCCACCGCTACACCTAAGAGCTCCTCTGCCTCCAAAGGAAAGGGCTCTACGGAAAAGAAGGACGAGTCTACTGCCTTGTCCAAAGGGTACAAACCACGACCCCCCGACCGACCACCTTCCCCATCCACGAGTCGCCCGGAAAGCCGCCCAGTGGTATGCTATAACTGCGGGAAGAAGGGCCACGTAATCCGTAATTGCCCAGAAAAGGAAGTTCACCCTGAGGAACACCCTTCCGATAGAGGAAAATCAGCCCGATCTATGGTCTGCAGTGTACCAATGGCAGAAGCTGACCTCGAACTCACTCATTCTGGAACTGGAACCCCGGATGCCCCTTCTGACGCCGGCCCCAGTGATGACGCCCCATCCGGTGAAGCTTGCAGTCAAGTGGGCCCTGCGGCCATCGTGCCCGTGGTACTAGAAGGGATATACGCCTCGGCCCTATTGGACACAGGGTCACAAGTAACCATAATATATCGCAGGTTTTATGATCAGCACCTTCAACACTGCCCACTAAGGCCGGCCGAACATATGAAGGTTAGGGGGTTAAGTAATGAAGACTACCCCATCGATGGGATTGTAAAGGTCCAACTGGACATACTCCAACTGAACACCGGCAAGAAGCACCCCATGCAGGTAGCGGCCATGGTATGCCCGGAGCCTCAAGACCATTGCAAGTACCCAATCATCTTGGGAACCAATGCAGACATAGTGCAAGCTATAATCCGAGCCTACTTGAGAGAGACCAACGAGTTGCCGCTGGCCGATTCGCTCCTAGACCCCATCTTACGAGAAGAATGCCACCGGGTGTATGCATTGGAGCGTCATGGGGACCTCTACAATCGTCAACGAGGACTGACGACCATATTACCAGGGGGAGTGCAAAAGATGGCCGTCTGGTGTTGTTATCCCGACCGAGACCAGAACGACCAACTGTTCTCGCTGGAGAGTGAACCTGAAGAAGAAGAGGTTCAGCGAGGGTATAGAATACTACCCGAAGTGAGGGAATGGACGGCTAAGATCCCTATTAGAACCCACGTATATGTGCAGAATCTCTCCCCCTTTCCGATGGAGTTTGATGTCGACCAGAAGTTGGGATGCATATATCCGGTCAGCCCGGTGAGAGCCACACCTCAGGTGAAGGCGGCGGCCGCGCACGAGCGGATAGTCGATCTGGACTTCAACTTCGGCGAATCGACCCTGTCCACAGAGTGGAAAAACCGGTTGACCACCCAGCTGATGCAACGACGACATGTGTTCTCCACGAGCGAGATGGATGTGGGGTGCAGCCGCAGTGCCCAACATACCATTCGGATGAGTGATGCCACCCCGTTCCGGGAACGTTCTCGTCGCCTTGCCCCTCGGGATGTGGACGATGTGAGGAACGCCATCCAAGACATGGAAACCGCTGGGATTGTGACGGAATCACGAGGACCTTATGCGTCGCCCATAGTGGTGGTGCGGAAAAAGAACGGGTCCGTACGACTGTGTATCGACTATCGGACACTGAACAACCGCACGATCCCGGATCAATACAACCTTCCGCGCATTGAAGAGATCCTGAATGTGCTGAATGGGAGTCACTGGTTTAGCGTGCTGGACCTCCGATCAGGGTACTATCAGGTGCCCATGACGGCGGAAGACCAGGAGAAAACGGCTTTCGTCTGCCCCCTGGGATTCTATCAATTCACCCGTATGCCCCAAGGTATATGTGGGGCGCCTGCTACGTTCCAAAGGTTGATGGAAAAGACAATCGGGGACATGATTCCCTGGGAGTGCCTGGTGTACCTGGACGACATCATCGTCTTCGGAAGGACTCTGGAAGAGCACGAAGAGCAGTTGTTTAAGGTGATCGATCGTCTGGGAAACGAAGGGTTGAAATTGTCCCTAGACAAGTGCCGATTTTGCCATACCTCGGTGACCTACGTGGGGCACATCGTGTCCGCCAAAGGGATCGCCACCGACCCTGCCAAGGTAGAGGCCGTGGTGAACTGGCCTCGCCCAGAGAACGTCACAGAGCTGCGATCCTTCCTGGGGTTCTGTGGGTATTATCGCCGCTTCGTGGAAGGGTACTCGAGCAAGGCTAAACCCTTGAACAATCTGTTGAAGATATACCCTTCCGAGACCGGGAAGAAGGCTGTACCAGCCCGCCAACCGTTTGGTGACAAATGGACCTCTGAGTGTGAGCAGGCCTTCCTGAAGCTGAAGAAGTGTCTGACCGAAGCGCCTGTGCTTGCTTATGCGGATCCCGAACAGCCTTACGTCCTGCATGTGGATGCTAGTCTAAATGGACTAGGCGCCGTCCTGCACCAGAAGCACCCGGAGGGCCTGCGGCCGGTAGCTTACATCAGCCGAAGCTTGACACCCAGTGAGCAGAGATACCCCGTCCACAAGTTGGAGTTTCTGGCTCTCAAGTGGGCGATCACCGAGAAGCTCCACGATTACTTGTACGGTGTCACCTTCGAGGTAAGGACGGATAACAACCCCCTCACGTACATCAATACGTCGGCCAAACTAGATGCAGCAGGCCACCGATGGCAGGCCGCCCTCAGTAACTACAGCTTCTCCTTGAAGTATAAGCCGGGGCCATTGAATATTGGGGCGGACGCCCTCTCCCGAAGACCAGGACTACTCGCTACCCCCGATGATGAGGAATGGGAAGAACTTCCCGGCCCCGGAGTGCGGGCTATGTGTAAAACTGCAGCCATAGTTAATGACCAAGTGGCCTTCTCCGAGTTACGAGTGATCGACTCTTTGGGATGCCAGTCGCAGGCTGTCCCCGCCGCCTACTGCGACCCAAAAGGGATGCACCTCACGCACGACAAGGTGTTCCGGTGGAAAGATCTGGTAGACTACCAAATTCGAGATCCGGTCACTAGCATCATCCGGCACGCCGTTGAAAAAAGGAACCCAGCCCTTCTGAAACGTGCGCCCAATGACTTGGTGGCCTTACTCATGCGAGAATGGGACAAATTTGAAGTGGACAACTGCTTGCTCTATCGGGTGGTGCAATATCATAATCACCCGGATAGGAGACAACTAGTCCTACCCAAGAACTTACAATACCTGGTGTTGAAGTCCCTACACGATGAACACGGGCACCTAGGTGTAGAGAAGACTTTTGGGCTAGTCCGAGACCGGTTCTTCTGGCCCAAGATGAGGGAAGCGGTGGAACAACACTGCCGCCGTTGTTCCCGGTGCATTCAACGCAAGACGTTGCCTACCAGAGCAGCTCCCATGGCCCATCTTAAGAGTTCTGGTCCGATGGACTTGGTGTGTATGGACTTTTTATGTATCGAACCTGATAGCCGAGGCATCGGTAACGTGCTGGTCATCACGGACCATTACACCCGATATGCACAGGCCTTCCCCACAAAAGACCAGAAGGCTATCACGGTCGCGAAAGTTCTATGGGAAAAGTTCTTCGTGCATTACGGTCTTCCAAACCGACTTCACTCCGACCAAGGGCGAGATTTTGAGAGTACTCTGATCCGAGAATTACTTAAAATGCTGAACGTCGCCAAGTCCCGGACGACTCCGTACCACCCCGAAGGAGATGCTTTGCCTGAACGATTCAACAGGACCCTGTTGGACATGCTTGGAACTCTGAAGGGAACGCAGAAAGCAGAATGGAGTCGTCACGTAGAAACGTTGGTACACGCGTACAACTGTACTCGCCATGAGTCCACTGGGTTCTCCCCGTACTTCCTCATGTTTGGGCGGGAGGCAAGACTCCCCGTAGATGTGCGTCTTCGAGTCTCAACGGATGGGATACACAATGCTACCCATTTCCAGTATGTGCAAAGGCTAAAGGACAGTTTGCAGCAAGCTTACCAACAGGCTGAGAAGTCTACAGCTAAACTGAATGCTGGCAATAAGAGACGATACGACAATAAAGTCAAATATCGAGAGTTACGTCCTGGGGACGCTGTGTTACTTCGTAATTTGGGAGTCCCCGGAAAACATAAACTGGCAGACCGATGGAGAGATGGCGTATATGAGGTAGAGTCACAGATGCCTGGCCTCCCGGTCTATCGCATCAAAGACACAGACGGCCGGGTAAAGGTGTGGCATCGTAATCACCTTCTCCCTATTCCCCAAGTGGGAGGCGAAGAAGAAGAAATACAGGCCACACCGCTCAACGGTGAGTCCGATCTATCAGAGGTGGGTCAAGAGACTGTAAATAACGAGACCCACTCTGAAACTCCTGAAGACCCTATGGAGGGACCCTCTCAAAGGGACTATTCCACAGAAGGGGCATCTCCCGGAGGAGCTACGGGTAAAGGGCCCCGTAGGCCAACGCCTACTAAGGTGGCACCAACAGGCCAGCCTTTGGATCCACAGAGCCCGTGCTTTGTGCCTAACAGAGACTGTTCAGAGACATTTCTCCCCTCAAGGGACGAGGCTGAGCCTCAGGACTGTACTTATTACTCCCCAGAGGGAGTTGCTGAAGAACAACTCCGTAGGAGCCAAAGGGCCAGGTACCCTCCAACTCGGGTAACCTATGATCAAATGGGGGCACCCCAGTATGAGGCTCAGCAGTGGTCTCGGAGCAAAATCCAATCCGTGATTGTGATGCTCACAGAATTGTGTAACCTTGTTTAAAGTTGATGCAATGTGCTAAGTTGTATTCGTACCAGATGCATTTTTATTATATAACGTTGTGTATAGTAGTAAGTTATGTGGTCCAAGCGGGGACGTTGGAGTTTCACCAGGGGGAGGATGTAGCCAGGTCCCCCTCGCGCACTCGCCCCCTCCTTTGTCCCCCTCGCGCACTCACCCCTTCTTCCCCGTTGCGCGCGTGGTTGCGGCCGGTTGCCGGGGACGCGAGCGGCGAGCAGGCCGGTTGCCGGGGACGCGATCGGGCCGTCGCTAAGGCCGCGATCGCGTTGCCACCGGCCCGGCGGCTAGCAGAGCAGGGCGCCGCCATGACAGTGAGCTCGCGCATGCGCAGGAGGCCACTAGCGCGGGAGGCCCCAGATAGCTCGCGCATGCGCGAGAATAGGCTGCCAGCCCCCAGGGTGCTTAGGGGCAGAGACACCTGACGCCAGGGAGCCAATCAGAAGGCCAGATTCCCCTGCTAGCAAGGGGATACATTTCGCGGGGTTTTGCAGCTACGCAGTCACTCAGGATCCGGACCAGCTAGGGGTAAGAGGTGGGTGCAGGGGTCAGTGACCCTCTGCATAGGCCAGCAGCCCCCAAGGTCCCAGTTAGGTCCTGAGTCCCCTAATAGCTTGTGGAGCTTAGGGACAGGCCCTAGATAGGGACACTGCCCCATTATTTGATCAAGTAGTCAGGGACACAGAGCGGAAGCCGTGCGGCCCTGCGAGGTGGGTTCTGGGCTCAGAACACCACCAAAGACTCTAACACAAGGAGAGACATTGTTCGCGCTGGACTTTCAACCCACGCGGTGTGGAGGACGACGTCGGATCGGGCGGATTGATATCGCGGTACCCGTGGCTGGAGCCCGGGCAGGTAACCTGCAACTCACGTGCACCAACCAGGCCTTTCACCAGACATAGTGGCTGCGCAGTCACACATACATATGCAGACATTGGTATATGATTTTGGGAGTGCAAGACATTTGGGTGGGGGTTACTGGACACAGGGTGGGGTCACTCTGCGGGAGGTTAGCGTCCGCCGTGACGCCTAGAGGTGGTAGCGTCCGCCGTGACGCCTAGAGGTGGTAGCGTCCGCCGTGACGCCTAGAGTGGTTAGCGTCCGCCGTGGCGCATGTGTTGAGATGTAATGTGATAAGTTGCTGCATGTAGTAAAGTTAATAGTTATATAGAGCTGTCTGTGTGGTCATTGTGTATTGTCCTGCGAGGAACTACTTCCCCTCTGGTGGGAGCCATCGCAGGTGGAGGCGCTGCATCATTAGTATTGTAATACATTGCCCCAGGTTCCCTTAGCGGATGCTCAGCCTTCTGTGAGCCAACAGGTATTGCACCACGCACCCCTTGGTAACATTGCATGTTCCCTCCACGCACGCGGTATATGCGATTGGGTGGGGTGATATGACCGTTACATAAGTCACTCAGAAAAACATACCGATAATATAATTATGACAAATGCAAACTAACCATTTCTGTTTCTTATAAAACAAATCACAAATGGCTCATTATTGTCTCCAATCACAACATTTTGAAATAAGGCAGAGCAGAGTAAATGAGTGCTTTTGTATTAGGTGATATGAGGTTTTGCAAAAGCCATCCCGGGTTTTCAGAGTCTAGTTTGGGATTTTGCTATAGCTCGCCCTCTGTGGCAGGATCCTCCATTTTTGCTCCTGGCAGCTTCCTTTAAAAAGGACAGTCCTGTAAGCAGAAAGTTGCCAAGCAAAGTTTCAGTTCATGCTGAGTACATGCAACTCACTTACCTTTTGTCTTCCTCGTTACCAGACCCGGCTATGCACCTTGACCACCCCTGTCTTCCGCCTGCCTCGGCCTCTGCATTCTCACCGACTAAGCAACTCTGCTACCAGCCCTGACCTTCGGCTTATGACTCACTACTCTATCAGGACTCTGTCCCTCGGCTCAGATTGGTTCTTTCATATTCCTACCTCAGCCCTGCGGGTCCGTTTCCTGCTTGAGACGAGCATTGTTACAGATAATAATAAAACAGAGATTATTACAATATTAAAAACGCCATGGACCAAGTGCCAGATACAGCCGAACCAGACCTCAAGCCCAGTGTTGTTTATGTTGACATGGACCTCCCATGAAAACATTCAATGAATTGAGCATGCAACTCCCTCTAGCTCACTGTACTTTAATAGTATTTCTGTGGTGCACCATATTGCTGTCCAGGAAATGTTTCTGGAGTAGATTCCAAGCAGACATATAAAAGTGTAGGAAGGCAGCAGCCATTCCAAAATCTGCTTCAAAAGATGTATTTGATACATAGCATTGCCCCTATGCATTTCAGTCCCAGTCGGGACCATATTCTGGGATACAAACATGGCCACAGAGTATTCCTTAAGAATCACTTGGTGACAGCGATTGCGTCTTTCTGTTCCGGCGTTCTAAATAATACGTGTCCAGGAGTTTAAAATGGATCTCCCAGAGTCCAGTGCCGTTTAAAGGTTACCATGTGTAAGGGTTTCAGTCCAGGGTTTTGCTGGAACATTCCCTTATGTGGTGGCTGTGGCCACCTTGGTTCCTGTTAGATTTCTTCCTGGACAGTGACTCCCAGCCCCTGCCCAAACATTGTATGCTTTTCCTTATGTTTCTCGCCCCCTTGTGTTCTCATTCCTGAGCCTGCCCTGTTCTTTGGATTCCCTGTTGCCGACATCAGCCTGTGACCCCAACCACCGCTCCTGTGCCACCTGGCTTGACCGCAGCGTGTATTGTAACCTGTCACCTTTGCCACCTGCCTTGACCTCTGCCTGGATCACGACTACGACTACTCTAATCGGACTCTGTGCCCTGGCTCTGGTCTCGGTGATCACATACCCCTACCTCAGCCATGTAGGTCCACTGCCTATCGGAGATGAGCACCGTTATACCATGGTAACCACAGCCGGCTGGGATGTTTGTGGGACTTGGTTCAGGGTCATGTGCGGGGCTTTGGCTCTTACCGTCTCTGGTGCCACAGTGCATCCCATTATGGCAGCGTGACGCCACATAGCATTGTGACATCATATGACGGTCTGTTGTCATGCAATGCGCAGACATTGGACATTGTAGAGCCAAGATAATGGCACCATGCACGAGGAGATGTCAGGGGATGCCAACGGAGAAGGTGAGCTACAGAGCTCCTGCACTCTTCCCCCCCCCCCCCGGAAATCAGTTTAATTGTTCTGGGGGAGAGCGCGGGGCCTCTGTAACCGTGGGGCTTTTTTGTAGAACTTTTTAGCTACAGTCTATCTTTATGCATATTAAAAAAATACACGTTTGATTTTTGCCTTTTATATAAATGTTCTTAATTACAGTTGATTAGGCGTGAATGTCTTCAGGATTGAGCACGTTATTTCACAGAGGTATTGACTAATGCAGTGGTACTCAAACTCAAGGAATATCAGCAAGCCAAGTAGCCTAGCTTTAGCCATCACTAAAGGCCAGGGGGTTATTCAAAAAGCTTGAATACAGATTATCGCACCCAAACTGGTATCACCTACTATTCAAGTCAATGGGAGTTCCCAGCTGTTCGGGAGCATCAAACCGCAATATGGGCTCATAAATCTAGGGGTTACACAGGCTGTCTGTCGGTAGCCCTCAAGGATTGAGCTTGAGCACCCCTGGACTAAACAAAACACAACTCAGTGACCAAGAGGGTCACTAAAAGTCTGTAACGCTCGGCCTGCCCACAAGCCAGATGAGACCCCGGGACTGAGGTGGAAAGGGATAATACCACACACCTAACAGTAAACGGGGGCACGGCCGGAGTGTGGAAGTAGCGTAGATGGTCCGGGTAACAACAATAGAAAGAGTACCGTACTTGCCAACTCCAGCGGTGGTAGGTAAAGTCCGTAAGCCAATGGTCGAGGAATGGAGAGAGCAGCGTAGTAGAGTGTCCGTAAGCCTGGGTCGTGGAGTGGAGAGAGCAGCGAAGTAGATTGTCCGTAAGCCGTGTCCAAGGGAAATAGAAGTCTGCAAGGTAAAGAGTCCAACGCCAAATCCAAGGGTACCAGAGAGCAGCATAAACAAAGTCTAAAGCCAAAGGTCAAATCCAGGGAGGTCAGCAGAATATCCAGGGACAGGAACAAGGACTGAAAGACAAGAGAGGCAAGGCAACAGCAGACAGAACCAAGGTACAGAAGCTATGCAGAGCAAGGAGGTAATGTTGAGGGGAGACTAAATAGGGGGTTGGGACCTATCAGAGGAAGGGGAGGAACGGAGGAGTGGTCGAGGAAAGAGCTGATAGGAGGGAAGTGTTTGGGAAGCTGGGGCCTATCGGAGCAAGGGGAGGAACGGAGGAGCGGCCCGAGGGAGGGCCTGATAGGGGAAAGGTGTCTGGGTAGCTGGGACCTGTCACAGCAAGGGGAGGAGCGGAGGAGCGGCCCGGGGAAGAGCCTGATGGGAGAGAAGGGCCTGGGGGGCGGACCTGACGGGGAAGAGGCAGGGAAGCACGTGGAGTGTGCGCCGCGTCATCGGGGGCGGAGTCAGGTGCCCAGCGCCAGTAAATGGCAGCCTGGGTCCGCTCGCGCCCGTAGGGGTGACACGCATGACCCGGAAGTGTGGGGGCAGCGGGAGAGGGAGCCGCAAGGAGCAAGGTACGCCGCCGGGGAGCCTGGGCGGCATGTAACAGAGGTAAGGAGGCGCTGGAAGCGGGAATCCTTACAAAGTCCCTGCAAGCTGCACTCATTACGTAGTATAATATAGTATACATAAAGTACCAGTATATTAACTAGTACCAATAATTTGAAGGTATATACACGAACCAAATGGGAAGGTCCCACACAACCTAAACTATGACACGGCAAATAAATTTATTGCACAATAAAATCTGACGAAATGCATAAAATAACAACTAAATAGAAAAAACTAAAATAGATCCCCTAGTGGGCGAGACGGAAAATGTATGGTGATTGTAGATGTTAGTATGAACCTATACTTATAGCCCCATAGAGATATATATGGGGTTAGGGTCCAAAATATATTAACACGGCTAATAGCCTCACCAGAACATCATGCAAAAGAACAGCATATATACAGATGGCAAACCCATACTGTTAAGGGTTAAGCATACCCAGAAAAGACATTCATATGTCACAATTATCAGATGGTAAGTATTCTTATAATGGTATGATTAGGGTACAGCAAATCAAGTGTACACCTGAGTCAATATATCCCCACTATTGTCACTCAACAGATGTACTGGGCAAAGGTAGCCTGCAACAAAGCAGGAAACATACGACCTGATTGTTATTATTGCTGCCAGGACAGCAGTGTAGTAGATGCCCAGTGTATGTAGCGTTCTTCCGTGTTCCTCAGTAATAGGAGCTGTATGCACGCTCCGTCTCGTCCCACGTGACCGTCAATGTGATGACGTCACTGTACCCCGACGATCGTTTCCCGCGTTCCACGCGCTTCTGTGTATATACCTTCAAATGATTGGTACTAGTTAATATACTGGTACTTTATGTATACTATATTATACTACGTAATGGGTGCAGCTTGCAGGGACTTTTAGTGACCCTCTTGGTCACTGTGTTGTGTTTTGTTTAGCAATTCTCCCTTTGCACCGTTCATATATTCTCTCGTTGTATGGTGAGCAAGGTGGTTCTGTGTGTTTTGCACACCTGGACTAAGAAGAAAAAAAACAGACAGAAGCACTTGCATATAAACACACAAAATGGTGTGCGAAGAATAATACTGCAAGTACACGCAGGGATGTAGCGGTAGCCATACACATATAGAGTGGAACACACATATATAGTACCAGAAGAATGAGTGAACATAGAGGTGCTTGAAAAAATTGTAGCGGGTTACTGACGGACATACACACTTTTGGTTGGTAGGTGGATTGAGGGAGCATACAGTATGCCTAAAACAAAAGGGAGAACCTCAGAGGTGCCAAAGGTATTGGATCAGAGGCAAGTGTGAGAAGAAGTGCCTACACATATACATATATACACACAATTCCAAAAAGTATTAGACACTTGCATTTAGGTAATAATAATAATAGTATGTTCTTGTATAGTGCTGCTATTTTTATGTAGTATATTCTGGAGGTCCTGCTTTGTGATCCCTGAATCCCCCTCTTCCATGCTATTCTCCCTTTCAGTGACAGCTCTCACCTCTGGCTCTATTCCTGTAATGTCTCTTTCTGCTGAGTTTCTCAGAGTTGCCCTTCTCTCTGAGGTGTCCCCCTCTGTCCCTGCAACTTGCCTCTCTGCTCTCTTGTCAGAGCTCGATGCCGCGCACTCCCGTGCGCTGACCTCGGCGCCGTTTTTGTTTTTCCTTTTTGCCTCTGCTGCCGCTTGCTGTCCGCGGCTGTATCGGGACAGATCTGGAGTCTCCGGCTTCAAGTCCCTCTTGGGGGGCATCCCCGCTAGCTCCCCCGGTCGTGGCTGTGGCCCTTGGGCCGAAAAAAAAAATGCTGATCAGGGGTTTCATTTATTTGGCGGCGGAGTGCACGTAGCTTCCCTAGCACGCGAGCATCCACGTCGACGTCACACACGCGCCCCCCAAGATTCTTTTTTTAAGGGTCTTATAGTCTTACATACAGTATATATTATAGGCCACATGAACAATGAATTAAATAGATCACAAACTGAGGGTTACAATTAAAAGATCCAATATCAAAAGTTTTTCTAGTTGTATAAGATTTAAAGGTTTTAGCAGGCACCATGTCTTACAGTTTTAACAGTTTGAACATTTTAGGTCTAGGAATGGAACCAAGTGGTGATTTAGTGGAGATATTTATTTAATCAACTGGATGCAAAAGTACTCTTGAGGTCTCTGGCCTTACTAAATACTACCTTGGGTTTCGTAGACAAGATGTAATTCAGTATAGGATCTAATTTAAGAATATTCCAATGTTTGGAAAGAACATTTTGTATACTGCGAAGTGCTCCATTGTAGTTAGTAATAAAAAGGGGTGTATAAAAAATTCTACTCAAAGTTGCAACTTTTTTCTCTTCAGTCAAGGAATGGATCATTAGAAATCAACTTTAAATCTTTCTTATCTTTATTAGTATTTTGGTCAGCAATATTTGTATATTGTAAGAGAGGAGATCTACATTTCTTACTTGCCTTAATTAAAGCACATGCAATGATAGCCTATCTGTAGGAATCTTTATTTCAGAGAATTGGCCAGTTCTAGGAAAAGGGCATCCTCTGAACAATTTCTCCTCAACCTGAGGAAAAGACTATAAGAAATATTATTAATCCATCTCTTATCATGGTTACTCATAGGTTCTAGATAAGAGTTAACACATACATCCTTTAAGAAAGTACAAGTATATATTTTCTATTTTTTATAGATATCGAGGTGTATACTTTCACTATCCTTTTCCCATGTGAATTGCACGTTATATTTATTCTCATTACATTTCATAACAAGGGACCGTATCGGAAATATCAGAAATATGCAAGTGTGCAGGTGTTTTCATATCTGATACCATAGGTGTGCCTTACGGATTGCCGTATATACAGTAGTAAGGCAGGCACTCCAGGACTGATGTAAAAATTACTGTTGGTTTATTGTGAAATTGACGTTTCGGATCACATTAGAACCTCCCTAGTCCTGGAGTGCCTGTCTTTTTCTCTTTGCATATTTAATTCTTCACAGATCGCATCCAGGCAGTTGTATGATCGCAAGGCCTTCAAAAGCTTTCCCGGGGCCCAGGACTAGAGTTTTCACCTCTTACAAACCTCTGCATTTTTATCCCCGTCTCCCTTCCCCATATCAAACTCCCCCCCTAGCCCCCCACCATGTATTTCTCTCCCACCTCTCACTCCCCCTCTCACTATCTCCTCCCCATCTCTTTCTCACTCTTCTTCCCTCCCTCTCCCGTCTCCATTCATGCCTATCTCTTACACCCCCTCCCTCTCACTCTCCCCATTCCTCCTTTCACTCTTCCCCCTCTCTCTCACCCTCCCTTACCCAATCCCCCCTTCTCTCACACAGTCCCCCTCTATCTTTTACTAACTCCTCCCCACCCTCTAAGAATTTTACCTTGGGGGGGGGGGCCAGAGGGGGAGGCCTACAGTCCCAAGTTGGAAAGGAGCTAGGGCCCAACGGGCAGATGTTGGCCCAACCACACTCAGAGCCCCCAGCAGCCGAACGCGTTAGTTGGGCTTGACCTCTGGCCGGGCCCAACTTCCAGTGCTGGCTGGGACCCCCGGAGCTGCTAGGCTCTGGATACTTGTCCCTGCTCTTCTCCCCCACGCCCTCCCTTCATTGTCCCTGTATGATTGTGTGGAGTGCTGCTTCTACAATGTATGTATTTAAAGACATATTGCATACTGTATATACATACAGCTACTAAAGATATTTATTGTACCATTTGGTGTGAATGCTTTTTTGACATTATATATATATATATATATATAGAGGGAGAGAGGGAGAACATGCTTCTACCATAATATGTGCAGGCCTTCGCAACAGCAACATTAACATGTATCATGAGGGCATCTGAAATAGGCATTGACAGGACTTCAAACGTGGCAATTTGCTGCAACGTTCTGATGTTTCTTGGAAGCTAAGCTGGCATAATATGGTTGTAAAAAAAGTATTATTATTTTTTTATATGGGATATGATATAAGGGAAACAGCAAATAAATATGGCCGAAAAACTATAGAAAATATAAAAAAGGGTTCAAAAGAAAACATGCCAAGTGTACAAAGCAATCTTACATAATTAAGGGTTAAATAAGAACCAAAAGGCACATACTTAAAAAATCTACCAATGTTTTAATCTGTTGACCAAATATGAGTAAAATAACTTTAAAACGAAAACATGATCTCTGCTGTAGGTAAAAATTAAACAGGCACATCATTCAAGCTCACAGCAACTCAAGTAGGCATGTGAGTGGCCTGATGAGTCATTGACAAATTAACTGTCATTTTCTTCAATACATTCATCTTGCTTTTCTCTGACATTTAGTTCCTCCCTTGCTTTTCTATGTCTTTCAGCTTCTTCCACTGTGTGCTCTGAAGGTCAGTGGAAGCTTACTCAAACGTCCTAAGCCCATAGTAATATGTTTCTCTCTATAATAACATGTGCTAACCTGTATTTCTTGATAAAAAGCTTTAACATCATTTTGATAAACAAACATTTAAAATGTTATTGGGGGGGGAAATAAGAAAATGAACTATTTTTGGCCTCAGACTTTCAGGGGGAAAAAAGGATGATGATTTTGACACTGAATATTTATTTTAAAAAAATATATCAAATTTCAGAAGCCTTTTGCTCTGGCACAAAGGGGGTTAAACCTTAAGCCTCCCTGCCGAACTGCATTTGATTATAGTTTTAGGCAGAAGCTATTTACAAACTGAAGACGTGGCGAGAGGCAGTTTAAAATATCACTAAACTGTGGATGTTGAATTACAGGATACATTTCTGGGGAGGTCTACAGTAGCTGTTTGTGATCCATTTCACCTCCCACACCTTGCCATATGTCAGTCTCACTTTCATCATCCTGTTTGCAATGGTCTTTCTAGTATGCTGGTGCATCCAGTTGGTTTTGTCCACCTTTGCATTTTTTTTCACTCCTTCCTGTGCTAGATTGTATTGTCTGCAAATCAGCCCTTCAATAGACAGTGAAGTGACCTCACCTTTACAGTAAAATTACTCTGATGATCTATATTACTGTATAATTCTAGAGAACACTCTGATTAAGCGATAGAAGGTGCAGAGTGCTCCAAGCGTGCTCTATGTCTCAACAGTTGAATGTATTAAAAAGTATAATTGTAACACACATGTTGTCTAGGTATTTATCGCAGTACTGTATCAGTGTCCGCATGTGAGTGACATGTTTGGCACATGTGTGTACCATCAGGGGAAACAGATTAATGTAAAAAATGCCTTTACATACTTCCTCAATCTATGTTACTATTTCATCTTCCTCACTTGTTCCCTTTTTCCTTCTCGAATTATGTCAACATTCCAGACAGGCTCGACTATTGGAACAAATCAAATCAGAAGATTGTTTAAATGGTTATATATGTAACCCTCCCTGCCCGGCTCCTAGGGAGTTCACATCAAATGTCTCTTAACTTGGGCTTTCTCAATGTTGATTACCTTGTCATGGTGCTGGATTTGTGCAGACTGAGCGCTGATAATGCAATGATGGGGACCAGGAAGTTACAAACAACATCTTTATTAATAACCATCGATAACGTCTCATGTACACGGTACACATCATTGTGTGTATAATATCACTATTCTCTGTATGTGCTGTTTGTATCCTCTTCCCTAGATCCCCCCTATCTCAGCCCGCTAGGAAGGTACTGAGGCTTTACTAACTCCTGTTATCGAAGGGATCCTTCTGCTAATGATAATGCTCCATCTGCTCTGGGCCCCTGTTAGGCCTTGTACTACTCTCTGTATGTGGTCAGTACCCCGGGCGTGGGCACTGAATGCCATCATGTCGCCTAGGTGAGAGTCAGCTATGAAATCTTCGATGGGGCTGGTCAAACTATGCCTCCGGGCTGCGGCCAATGGATTGCCCTCTGAGCACAGCCTGTCTCTCTGTGAACCTTTAGAGAAGTGTGAAGACATTACTGGGAATGCTATCTATCTAAACAGATTTGACGGTGGAGGGGTAACCAGGCTTTATAATAAAGGTTAAGACCACTTGGTTGCCCCTGAACTGTTTTTTGTGGGTCATAGAGTGTTAGCGCTTGGGTCCGTGTATTGTGCATGCATTACTGTGACTGTGTGCAAATTATGCAACAATAAAGATTTTTCTGTGTTTTGCCTTTCCTGGGGTGCTGGGACCAGGAGATTTCTAGGCTGTGAGTTTCATGGTAGGCGGAGAAACTTCTTTCAGATTATTGCGTCTATTTAGCGGGGTTTCAAAGTTACTGGAGACCCCAAAAATGTTCCCAAGATTCAGGTTAGATTCCCGGCTACATTGAGACGCAGTGCTCCGGTCAAACCCCTACCATGAAAAGCGTTCTTACAACTCACCACTAGGAGGTCCTGCTTTAGCACAGACCAGAAAAGGTAAAAGGAGGCACAGGGAGGAAAAGGGTAACAAACAGTCAAGAGGTCCCTAGTATAAGGAGGGGTACCCCAGATACATGCCCAAGTACCTGGACCTAGTGTAGGGGTTCAGGGGGAACTCCAGCTATGTTATAAAGCTGAGAGTGCTTTCTTGTGTGTAAAAGTTTTTAAAGTCAGTTCTAAAGTGTGCCAAGTATGAGGCTAGTGAGCAAAGTAAATATATACATTCACTCCTCCCTTGACACCAGAACAGGGACTTATATATATTGTATCACACAGAAGACAGGACACAGTATATTTTATTAAAGGGTGATATTTAACAGGTATATGTACTGATAACCTGTGAATGAACCGTGGGATTTCCAAGTAATGGATTCCAAGCAACCAGGTGGCTACCAAGCTTGGTGCCTATGGGTCTGTGCGGAGTCCTGACTTGAAAGACTCAGGGATGCCAAGGTGTTAGAATAGGAGGGGTACTGCAGTTCTGCTTGAGTACCCGCATCCTGGGCTAACACAGGGCTATCCAGCCACCATTTGCCAGAGCCCAGACTCAGTGGAACCTGGACAGCGGGTGGGCTCAGTATGCAAAGAGGCAGAGGGGCCAGGTTTGCCCATGCTCCTTGCAAAATGAAAAAAGGTGCCCACCCGGCTTTAAAATACCAGCAAATCAGGGATTGGCTGGCAGGAGAATGTGTAAGTACCTGGTCTCACGTGACAACAAAGCGCTGTCCCTAACTCGAAAACAATAAAGTGAATCCTTGCCCTATCCTTGACATATTTACAGTATAAACCTATATAGACTACACACAGTGAGATCCCGCCTCTTCAACACCTCCAGGGACCTGCCATTCTAGAACCCTCTCCCTCCTATATACAGTGGCAAGAAAAAGTTTGGGAACCACTTAGGATTGTCACATATTTCAAACCTAAAATGTTATTAGATCTTAATCTAAGTTCTAATAATGATAATGATAACCTGATCAAACAAATGACACACAAACATGATACTTTTTAACATTATTTCTCCACAAATGATTCAATATTCAAAATCCATGTGTGAAAAAGTATGTCAACATTTAGATTCAGTACCTGGTGGCACCCCGTTGAGCAACAATTACTTCCACTAAGCGTTTCCTGTAACTTCTGGTTTCCTTGAGGAATTTTGGCGCAATGCTCCATACAGAAATGCTTCACTTCAGTGATATTTTGGGCTTCTTTCCATGGGCAGCTTGCTTCAGGTCCTGCCACAGCATTTCGATGGTTGTATGTTTAGGATCATTATCTTGTTGCATGACCCACTTTTGGTTAAACCAGGGGTGTGCAGTGGTTACATAGGCCCTGCGCTCTTCCCCAAAGCATTAAAATGAAATGACGGGCGACAGCACATGTCTCTGTAACTCACTTACCTTGACTTAGACGGCATTGGGAGATGGCATCAAATGATGCCGCGGGGTCACGTGACGTGACATGACCCTGCGGCGTCATTTGACGCTTGATACAAGGTAAGGGGGGGAACGAGCAATGGAGAAAGCAGACAGGGGGGAGCAGGGCAAAATGTTTGTGCACCCCTGGGTTAAGCATCAGCTCACAGACATTCTCTTCTAGAATTTTCTGATACAATGCAGAATTAATGGCTGGGTCACTGATGGCAAACCGTCCAGGTCCTAAGGCAGCAAAGCAACCCCAAACCATCACTCTTGCACCACCAAGCTTGACGGTTGGGGTGAGGTTCTTCTGTTCGAACGCAGTGTTTGGTTCTTGCCACACAACACAACGTTTCTCATTGAGGCCAAAAAGTTCAACCTATGACTCATCTGTCCAGAGAACATTGTTCCAGATGTCTTGTGGATCATCTATGCGCTCTTTGATGAACTTCAGACAGGCAGCAATGTTCGTTTTAGAGAGCAGTGGTTCCCTCTTGCCTATCCTTCCATGAATACCATTCTTGTTTAGTCTTTTTCTTATAGTTGAGTCATGAACACTCACATTAGCCAAGGCCAGCGGGGCTTGCAGATCCTTCGAT
The DNA here is from genome assembly GCF_040206685.1 of Ascaphus truei. Classification (NCBI taxonomy): domain Eukaryota; kingdom Metazoa; phylum Chordata; class Amphibia; order Anura; family Ascaphidae; genus Ascaphus; species Ascaphus truei. The sequence goes on along the minus strand of NC_134484.1, from coordinate 387,115,854 downwards.
GTTACACTGCTGTTCTTTGTGACTTCCTGGATGATTTTCCATTTTTTTCTTGGAGAGATTTTGGTAGGACGACCACTCTTGGGTAGAGCGACTGTGGTCTTGAACTTTCTCAATTTATAGACTGTCTGCCAGTGGATTGGTGGAGTCCCAAATCCTTAGAAATGGTTTTGTAACCCAATCTAGACTGACGAGAATCAATAACTGCTTTCTGAGGTCCTCAGAGATTTATTTTGATCTTGGCATAACATGTTTCCATACACCTGTATGGTGAAGAATAAACACACAACGTTTCTGATCTTTATATAGGATGTGGCCTCCCAAACTCACCCTGAAGATCTACCTAATTATATAAACACCCGATTCTAATTATCCCCATTAATTTAGCGGATAAAATCAGGGTTTCACTAACTTTTGCACATACCCCGGCTCTTAATTACTCATTGTTTGTCTAATTCAGACATCATTTTGTTTCAAAAGACATGGAATTGGTTTATAATTTAAGAAAAGATAGGTTTTGATTCAAGAAGGATATCATGGAAAAACTATGGAATTTCCATAATTATCATTGGGGTTCACAAACCTTTTCTCGCCACTTTATATCCTGCCATGACATCACTATCACTAGTCAGAAGTAGCCTGGGCTATCATTCTGCCTAGTCATCCAGCACCATGTGATGCGAAAGTGGCGTTACTCTGGGTGGGCCTACACAGTTAACCCATTAAATCCCAAAGGGGGGTTACATACAGTACTCTTATTTCCCTAATTTTGACATTTCATACAGTTTTAAAGCATAGGCACTTCTTTATCCTTCTAGTGTTACCAACTCCTCATGCATGCTGAAGGGCTGTTCTATAGAGTGTGCGGCCGTGCGCGTTCCTGTGTGAACGAGTGTGCACGTGCCGTGCGCTTTTTGTGTCTATACGGTGAGCGACAGGCAAGTGGTCTGTGTGTGTGTGTATGTGTGTGTGTATGAGTTAATAATGTATTACATAATATTTTTCAAATAAAAAAAAAAGTTGCACAATAAAAACAATTTTTATTTATTCAACTTGACACATACACATACACATTTCAGCGGCGGTAGCAGCGCAAATTCTTTATTTGCTCATCTTCCCCCCTGTCGGCCGGTTCCACGCTCCCTGCCATGCGCGCGGCACTATTATAGAATGGCTGACTAACCTCAAAAAACTAAAACTGCTGCGCACGCACGGTGTAGCGTGCGCACGCAGTATAGAACAGCCCTAAGCCTTTGATGCTTTCTAGTCTTCCTTCCAAATCAACATCTTCTTATGTTACATCAAGGGGCAACATAGTGGTCGATGATCTCAACTGATAATGCTAGAGAACACTAGATCCAATCTGGATCAGACACTTGAAATTCTAAATTGTCTGTGTACCCAGGCAAAAAATAAAAAAACAATAGCCCAAGGAAATGTAGATTTCCTTCAACTGCAAACACCCTGTGCAAGTGCTGCGACACGTCTTCAACAGAAATGCAATTCTTAGAGAATGGATCATGTGGCCCATCTTAACTTAATCAACCTATTTTTCTTACTGTATGTGCAATAATAGTAACGTACGGCACACCTGTGAGCACGTGCTCTGCATACAGGATAAGGGTTAATACACAGCTCTCTAGCTGGCCCACTTTTCACCTTTCTCCTGCACAAGGTACTTTCAATGAGTTAATATTAACAGCTTACTTGTCAGCAATCATGTTTATTTGCTCCCACCACCCACCTACAGCACCGACAAAGTTTATTGCAGCAAAAACCGCCCGGCAGGATGCGTGGCGGCAGCGTGGAGTAGCGTTGACAAGCGGCTCGTTCGCGTGACGTCGGTGACGTCACAGTCACGTGAGCGCCCGGCTTCCCCGGCTTCCCCGGCTTCCCCGGCTTCCCCGACTCCCCTGAAGGTTTGAAGTGAGGTAAGCGGGGGAGCGGGGAAGCAGAGGGGCACAGCAGGCACAGCTAGGGGGTCGGGAAGGTATGTAAATTGCGCGCGGATTGGAGGGGGGGGGGAACGGAGGGGACGCGGTTGGATGCGGCTGATGTGCTGACTTTCCTCAGCACCAGCCGGAGTAAATCCCGGTGAACCGGCGGCATTTGCTGCAATAAACTTTGTCGGTGCTGTAAATATGCAAAAATATAATAACATATATCTGCCAAGGTCTCAGGTCCCTGTATATTATAGAAAAAACTACACTTAACACATCTGTTGTAGCAAAATGTGTCCAAAAATGTAAACACTCTCTAAAAAGCGTAGAAACAATGTTTTAATATATAAAAATATAATGATTTAGATCAGGGGTGTGCAAACTGGGGGGCGCATGATTTTTCTGGGGGGGGGCACGGTGGTTGCAGAGGCCCTCGCTCTTCCCTAAGGCATTTAAGTTAAATACTGGGGCATCACATGAGACCCCTGCAACTTCACTTACCGGGATTCAGAAGCTCGGTGACGTGTCGCCATGGCAACGCGGTGTCAAATGACACAGCGGGGTCTTGTGACATGATGTCACATGACCCCCCGGCGTCATCTGATGTCGTTTGACATGTCCCCGCGGCAACGTGCCATCACAAGACCCCGGCAAAAGAGGCAAGGGGGGGTGCGAGCAGGCAAAGGGAGCGCAGCTCAAATCGTTTGTGCACCCCTGCTTTAGATTACAGAAAAAGAGTATTACAATTACAATAAATGCAGAACCGTGTCTTAAAATAAAATGATAAAAACAGAAATCCCTATACAGTACTTTACTATATGCATAGTTTTTTCACCAGTGAGGTCATTGGCGTAGAAACATGATAATGTACATGTCTGATCCCAGACCCACCTCTGTTGAATTCCAATTTCTACTCTAAACATGTATGTATGTCTTTATTTATATAGTGTTATAAATGTACATAGCGCTTCACAGTAGTAATACACACGACAATCATATAAATAACATACTATAAATAACACATAATGGGAAGAAGTGCTTCAGACATAAAAGTAACATTTAAGAAAAGAAGTCCCTGCTCCGAAGAGGTTACAATCTAACTGGAAGGTAGGAAGAACATACATAGACAGTAGGAGGGCATTCTGGTAAGTGCGTCTGCAAAGGGCCAAACTTTATGTATCAGGTGAATATTATTAGCCACGGAGCTACTCATATGCTTCGTTAAGCAGGTGTTTTTTAAGGTGGAACTTAAAGGTGGCAAGAGAGGGTGCTAGTCGGGTATTGAGGGAAATGGCATTCCAGAGGTGTGGGGCAGTCAGTGAGAAAGGTTTAACGCGGGAGAGGGCTTTAGATACAAAGGTGGTAGAGAAAAAACATCCTTGAGCGGAATGCAAGAGTCGGGATGGTGCATAGCGAGAAATTAGGGCTGTGATGTAAGGAGGGGCAGAAGAGTGTAAAGCTTTAAAAGTGAGGAGGAGGTGCGGGATTTCCCAGGAAGCCAGGAGAGTGACTTCAGCAGGGGAGACGCTGAGACAGATTTAGGAAAGAGTAGAGCAATTCTAGCAGCAGCGTTTAGGATTGATTGTAGGGGAGACAGGTGAGAGGCAGGAAGGCCGGACAGCAGGAGGTTACAGTAATCGAGACGGGAGAGAATGAGGGCCTGTGTATGAATTTTAGCAGTCGAGCAACAGAGGAAAGGGCGTATCTTTGAAATATTGCGGAGGAAAAAGTGACAGGTTTTAGATACATTTTGAATGTGAGAGAAGAGTCGAGTGTGACCCCTAGGCAGCATGCTTGTGCTACTTGGTTTATGACAGAACTTGTGGAACAGTAATGTGGAATGACGCAGTGGGGCCAGGTTTGGGATGAAATATGAGGAGCTCTGTTTTGACATGTGGAGTTTAAGTCGGCAGAGGGCCATCCAGGATGATATCGCAGAGAGACATTCAGAAACTTTGGTCTGTACAGCAGGTGTAAGCTCAAGGTTTGAAAAGTAAACTTGTGTGTCATCAGCATAGAGGTGATATTTGAACCCAAGAGATGTGATTAGGTCACCTAGAGAGAGTGTGTACAGAGAAAAGAGGAGAGGTCCCAGGACAGAGCCCTGGGGTAACCACACAGAGATATCGATAGAGGAGGAGGAGGTGTTAGCAGAATAGACACTGAAAGTATGATGGAAGAGGTAAGAGGAGATCCAGAATAGAGCTGTAGAGAGGTCAAGTAATATGAGCAGAGTGTAATGACCTCTGTCTTTGGCAACATGAAGGTCATTAGTTATTTCAGAGAGGGCTGTTTCAGTGGAGTGAGCTGTGCGAAAGCCAGATTGTAGAGGGTCTAGGAGAGAATAGGTGTTGAGAAAATGGAGCAAGTGAGAGAATACAAGACGTTCAAAGAGTTTAGAGGCAAAAGGCAGGGGGGAGACAGGCCGATAGTTAGAAAGCCAGGTAGGGTCAAGCTTACTGTTTTTTAGTAATGGTATCACTGTTGCATGTTTGAAGGATGAGGGAAATGTACCAGAGTAGAGGCAGGACCAGAGTAGAGGGAGGAGTTAAAAATGTGTGTGAGCATAGGGATTATAGTAGGAGCAAGAGGTTTTAAGAGATGAGAGGGAATGGGGTCATGAGGGCAAATGGTAGAGGGAGAAGAGGAGATCAGCAGTGACACATCCTCCTCTGTGACAGCGAAAAAAGAGTCAAGGAAGGCAAGAGGAGAGTTAGGAAGAGGTGTAGGATGGAAGGAAGAAACAGCGGGGATGTCCTGACATATGGATTCCACCTTTTCCTTGAAAAAATCCTGGGGTGAGATGGAGGAGGAAGAAGAGGCAGCCGAGAGTGGTCTGAGTAGTGAGTCAAGACAGGGAAGAGTCGGCGTAGACTTGTGTGTGCTGATTAGTAAAGAAAAGTATGTATGTTTAGCTTGCGAGAGGGCAGAGTTGAAACAGGATAGCATAAATTTGTAATGAAAGAAGTCTGTGAGAGTGTGAGATTTCCTCCAAAGGCATTCAGAGGAATGAGTGCAGGAACGCAGCATGTGTGTGTGCAAATTTAGCCAGGGTCTGGGATTAGAAGGGCGAGAATGGCAGAGAGAGAAAGTGGGGCATGTAGATCAAGAGAGGAGGATAGGGCAAAGTTGTAGTTCCTGAGCAGGTTGTCCGGGTCTGGAGCAGTGCTGAGAGAGGAAAGGGAGGAGCGTAAAGTGGAATCAAAAGCTGGTAGGTTAATAGAGCACAGGTCTCTGCAGAAACGAGGGGTAGATGGAGGTGGAGAAGAGGAGAAGCGAGAGAAAGAAAATTAGATGAGATGATGGTCAGAGAAAGGAAGGGGGAAATGGAGAAATCAGAGAGAGAAATGTTTTTTTTTTTTTTTCAACACAGGTTTTTATTAAGCACTTGATACATGCATACAATAATCTTTCAACCCATTGTCGGTGAAATCAGTATCCACAGCACTTGATTTTTGGTAATATCACTAAGAACTGTACAAACTGGGGAGACGTACAGACATACCGACTTACAACACGAGAGGGGGGGGGGAAGAGGGGGGTTGCAGTCTGGAGAATCGCTTTCGAGGAGTCGATATCACTGGTCCTACTTATGGGGAATCTGCGCGGGTGTGTATTTGCTTCCTTAGCCCATGCTGTGGCCCATTTGTAGTCGGCCCTACCGATCTTGTGCTACTTATTGTCAGTTCTGATCCATCCAAGGAGAATGCATTTCTCATTATCAAAGCAGTATAGTAGTGGCATCTATCCCTGGGATATCTGTTTGGGCAAGCCAGGGCGCCCACACTTTGAGGAAGTTTGTGCCGGTGTCATTTACCATGCTCGTCAGCTGTTCCATCCGGCCAACGTACCAGATTCGGTTCCGAATTTTTGGGATGTTGGGTACTTCTGGTTGCTTCCATAGTGCTGTGATCTCACACCTCAGGGCCATGGCAAAATGTGCAATCAATTTATGGTCAGATCTGTTTAGGCCCCTGGTGCGCCGTCCCAACAGGAGCAGCCAGGGGTCCAAAGGGACCTCGCGGCCAATCAAAGTCTGCAGCCAGCTTCTGATGTCATCCCAGATCGGGGCCACCTTGGTGCAACCCCACAGCATAAGTAGCAAGTCTGCCTGTTCCCCACATTGTTTTTGGCACAATGGGGGGTAGTCCTTGACAAACTTAGCCAATCTTTTCGGGGTAAGATACCACCTCATGAGGACCTTATATGCATTCTCCTTCAATGTGGTGCAGATAGAGCTCTTTGCCGCTGCCAGAACTATAGTGTCCCAGTCCTCGTCCTCTAACGTCTCCCCTAAGTCTTCCTCCCATCTAGTCCTGTAATTCAATTTGATGTCACTGTCTTTAGCAGGACATACCACCTCTCCGTAAATTCCAGATATAAGTCCCTTTGTACCTGTCCCTCTGGTACATAGCTGCTCAAAATTAGTACGCCTGGGGCGTTTTGGGATTTTATTGTAAAATGCTCGGACCTGGAGGTATCTAAATAATTCGGAGTTTGATATACCTTTTTCGGATTTGAGTTGGTCAAAAGATTTGATTGATATACTACCCTCCAGATGTAAGAGCCTCGTGAGGCCCTTCTGTTTCCAGATTGTGAAGTCCTTACTCAACAGACCAGGAGCGAAATCAGGGTTCCCCAAAAACGGGGTCAACAAGGAGTGCTGCCCTGTAAGAGCATATTTATATCTGCTGCTCTCCCACACCGCCAACGAGCTACCCAGCGCGGAAAGCGGTTCGCTTATGTTCTTGAACACTTTTTACGGGAGCCGAATTATGTCCTGCAGCTCTACTGGAGCGCAGCAGGCCTTTTCCAGTTCTACCCATCGCCTTAGGCTAGGATGGGTATGCCAAAGGGTAATTTGGGACAATTGGGCCGCTCTGAAGTATGAGAACAAGCAGGGTACCCCCAGCCCCCCTCTAGTCGTGGGTCGGACTAACGTACTTAATTTTATACGTGCAGTTTTATTACCCCAGATGAATTTCATCATAGAGGACTGCAGATGGAGGATGTCGTTTCTTACCAACTGTACGGGTAAAGATTGAAATAAGTACAAAATTCTAGGGAGAAAATTCATTTTGACACTCTGGATTCTACCTATCCAGGATATGCCACTCCCTGACCACCTTTTGAGATCCTCCTTCAGGGTCCTGATTAATCTGGGGTAATTTGCCGTGTACAAGTCTCTATAATTCCTTGTGAGATTGACCCCTAGGTATTTAATCTGGGAGGTTTGCCATTTGAAGTTGAAATGTATCTCTAGTAGTTTTGCTGTGGGCTTAGGCAAATTTAGATTTAGGGCTTCAGATTTTGTTTGGTTAATTTTGAACCCGGATAATTTATTGAATACACCTAGCAGGCTGAAGACATTTGGCAGAGAGGTAAGGGGCCGAGACAGTGTTAAAATAACATCGTCTGCATACAGGGCCACTTTATGTGACTGTTATCTTATCTGGATTCCTGCTATGTTGGGACTAAGTCGGATATGCGCAGCTAAGGGATCGATGCAAAGTGCAAAGAGGAGCGGGGACAGTGGGCACCCCTGCCTGGTGCCACTCTTTATCGGGAATTCCTCTGACGGGAAGCCCTGATGCTTGACTCTCGCCGTCGGACCCCGATACAGAGCCATAACGGCGCCCATCATTCTCTCTCCAAAGCCCATCTGCTCAAGCGTCGCTTTCATGTAGGGCCAATCTACTCTATCAAAAGCTTTTTCGGCGTCTAGACTCAATACCAGAGACGGGATATTTTTCCTCTGTGCCAAATCAATTAGATCTATGATCCGTCTGGTATTGTCTGACGCCTGTCTACCACATATGAACCCTACTTGATCAGGGTGGACCAGCCTCGGCATAACCCGATTAAGACGGTTAGCCAGTAATTTAGAAAATATCTTAGTGTCCGAATTAATGAGGGAAATGGGTCTGTAGCTTTTACAATCCGCTGGGTCCTTCCCTTGTTTGTGGATAACTGATATGGACGCTTGTAGCATTGAGCCCGGGATAGGGGCACCCTCTAGAAATGCATTATATAGTTTTAGTAGTTGGGGGGCCAGAATTTTCCTAAATTTTTTATAATAGAGGTTGGAGAAGCCATCTGGGCCAGGGGCTTTGGATGCCTTTAGTGACTTTAATACCTCCGTCAGCTCCTCCATTGAGAAGTCTTCCTGTAGCGCCTCCCCTTCTTCTCTGCTTAGGCTAGGTAGTTTAGCCTCTTCCAGAAATGTCTTTAGGTGTTTGCTAGTGTTTGGGCCCTGAGTGACTTTCGCCCCATCGTATAGTTTTTCATAATACTTTTTGAATTCAGCTACTATGAGTTTGGGGTCTGATGTAAGATCGCCCCTTTCGTTTCTAATCGCCTGAATGTGAAAATTTTGGGCTCTAGGATTGAGTTTTCTGGCAAGGGGGGTATCCGGCTTATTCGCCTTCTCATAAAATTTCCGCTTAGTCCAAGATAGCTCCCTCTCAGCCCGGGAGGCCAGCAGCAAATTTAGCTTGGTTTTAGTATCTAGCAGTGTCTTTAACGATGCCGCTTGTTTCTTATCTTTATGTAAGGAGGACAGGACGGATAATTCAGTTTGTAATTGCTCAATTTTCTGTTCCTTCACCCTTTTGCGCCTGCTTGCTAGCCCAATGAGTACTCCTCTCAGAGTTGCCTTATGGGCCTCCCAAAGGGTAGATTGTGAAGTGACACTGCCGGCGTTCTCCTTGCTCTGTTCAATCTCAGGGATTTTAAGCAAGAGTTCGTTAAGTTTCCAGTTCGCTCGTGGTCTGTCCAGTCTATAGTCAAAGTACTGCAGCTCAATAGGTGCATGATCTGACCATGAAATATCATGGATACCCGTATGGGCGATCTGAGAAACCATTCTGTTAGACACAAAGAGGTAGTCTATCCTGCTGTACCTGTCATGTGGGTGGGAGTAAAAAGTGAACCCCCTTTCACCCTGATGCTGTTCTCGCCAGATATCTGAGAGGCTATTCACCCGTAGCCCCTGGAGCCACGCGGAGCGTGCCCTCGGTCTCTTATGCCCTCCTGGCGTACATCTATCTAGGGTCGGGTTCAAAATTTGGTTGAAGTCCCCGCCCACTACCACCCCTCCCCGTGACAGGCTTTTAAGAATACCGAAAATTTTTGTCATGAAGGCCTCTTCTTGTTCGCTTGGCGCGTACACCGTCGCCAGGGTAATAGCCTGCCCCTGTATGTCCCCCACCACAATCAGGAATCTGCCATTCTTATCTCTCCGAGTGTGGGTGACAGTCAGGGGCAGGCGATTGTGAACGAGGATCGCCACCCCTCTTCGCTTCTTATTAGCCGAGGCCGCGTACCACTGTCTACAGTATATCGGCCGTCAATGTATTTTGGCGAGCTATTCTTTGAGAAGTGTGTCTCCTGGAGCATGAGGATGTCAGGGTCCGATCTACGATAGTCCGTCATGGCTAGTTTTCTTTTTTGCGGGCTGTTAAACCCCTTAACATTGTGGGAAATGATTATTATGTTCCTACCCATTTGTCACACCTGCGGACGCCTCTGAATAGTGGACCCTTCGGCTTCGTGTGTCTAGCAGAAACTTTGGCAAAAAAGAAAACCTCGGGAACATTGAGGGACTGGAAATTCTCCAATACTGGGGTCCGGCGCTTCATTCTTTGTCTGCGTCTGCCGTGACCCGGTTATCTTTGCGGCCCCGCGCCGTTTGCCAGTCCTCTTCTGGGGCTGGATCTCTTCGGGGACTTGTGGAGGGGCCCTCCCTGATCCCTAGCCTTTGGAGGAAGGTCTCACTCTCCTCAATGTCACGGATGGAGGTGGCTCTCCCGTTCTTAATGACTGTCAGGCCGAACGGGAAGGTCCACCTGTACCTGATCGCCCTCTCTCTCAGTATCCGCGTTACTGGCTGTAACTTGCGTCTTCTGGCGAGGGTGACCGGGGACAGATCTTGAAAGATTTGCAGGGCAACATTTTCAAATTTACAGGAGGTCTCTGAGCGCGTTTTTTGAAACACCGCTTTCCTGGCCTTAAAATAGTGCATGCGGGCTATAACATCTCTGGGTGATTCCGACGCCGCCGGTCTGCTCCGTAGCGCCCGGTGGCACCGATCCATCATCAACTCTGATTCTGGCCTCTCAGGGAACAGGGTCGTGAGCCATCTAGTGACAAAGCCCTCCACATCCTCTACCTCCTCCGGATCCGAATGTTATTTTCGGCGATCCCGGTTTTCTGCGTCCTCTTGGCGATCTGCCAGTTCATTGATTTGGGACTGGAGGTATGTTGATCTCTTATCATTTTTTTTTGTTTTTCGTCGCTGCCCCCATTTTTTCCTCAAGAGCCCCAGTACGCTCCCCTGTCCCCTGCACCTCTCTGCGGAGTTCCTGTATCTCTTTATGAAACATGGACTTCATGTCATTATAGAGGCGGTCAAAGTCACATCGCCTAACCGGCAATTGTTCTGGCACTTCGGCCGGGTCCCCCTCCCTGTCGGAGTCCGACCCTGCGGCCGAGCTAGCTGCTGTATCTGCCTCCGCTCCCTTTGCTGCTGCCCGGTTCAAATATTTCCTCATGTCGGTGTTTGTTTTCTTTTTGGTCGATGGTGGGGCCATCCTGAAGTATTTATACACCGTGCTAGGGTGTTGTGAAGGCGAAGGTTGTACTTTTTTCTCACTGTTTTGCTGCTTTTAAAGTGAAGGAGGATGGAGCTCACAGACTATGCAGCCATCCACCTCACCATCCAAAATGGCCTCCGAGAGAAATGTTTTTAGTGAAAACCAGGTCTAGGTAGTGGCCATCCTTGTGGGTGCTGGCTGCATGCCACTGTTGAAGGCCAGAAGAAGAGGTTAGAGAAAGCGGAAGTCCCAAGGGAGAGAGGGGTCATCAATATGGCATTTGAAAAAAAAAAAAAAACAGGGGAGTCTGAGGAGAGAAAGAAAGAGAGCCAGGATTCAAAGTGAGAGAGAAAGACAGAAGGGGGATGAGTAGAGGTAGGTGGGCAATAGATGACCGCCACATGGACAGAGAAAGGAGAGAAAATCTGGACAGTGTGAGCCTCAAATCAGGGAAAGCACGAGAGGGAGGAATAGGAAGGGTTCGGTAGTGGCAGAGAGAGGAGAGCAAGAGCCCAACGACTCCACCCCTGCCATCGGGGTGTGGAGTGTGTGAGAAAGAAAGGCCACCATAAGAGAAGGCAGCTTCCAGAGCAGAGACAGACTGATTGAGCCAAGTCTCAGTTATAGCAAAGAGGGGCAGAGAGTGAGAGAAAAATAAATCATGCACAGAGAGGAACTTGTTAGAAAGGGAGCGTGCATTCCAAAGGGCACAGGAGAAAGGGAGAGAGGAGGGAGGGTAGCAGGGGATCGGTATGAGGTTAGATGGATTGGCACCAGAGGGACTGGAAATTGCATGTGGGAGGTAAGGACAAGAGTATGTAGAAATAAGGCAGGGACCAGGATTGGGAGAGATCCCCAGAAGCAACGAGGAGAAGCATGGAAAGAAAGAGAATGTGTAAGGATGATTTGTAGGGGTGTGTTTTGGTGCAGGGGGTATAGCTGTGTAGTGACAGAGGGTGCAGGTAAAGAAAGGAGTTCATGTGAACTGAGAAGTGGTGAAGGAACATTCATGCCAACATTTATGCCCAGACCTTCTGCATTGAAAAACACATAAGGCCCACCCCTGTTCGTTAATCAGCTATTTGGCTGACATTTGTATGACTTGGAAATAAACCTCCTCTAAAAAGACGTTTAAAATGTGCCTAAATATCTGAAAGACCTCATATCTTAATTTGTCTAATACTTAAACAAACATGACTCATATGAATAGATTCAGGTGAGTTTGACATATGTAACGAGACTAATTTTGACACACATGCCCATAAGTTTGAACGACAAATAGATATCTGTCCTTGATCACCTCCTACAAACGAAGGATTTAGCCTCATTTGATTTTTTAATTGCAACATTTACAAATATTTATCTGGTATACTTCAGAATAGATGACGTCACATGATATCCTCTTTTTAATAAAGTCCTCCAACTAAGCGGTGACCTGTTTGTCACGTATCTCTGGGATGCACAAGAGTTAATTCAAGAGTGTCACTGTTTCCTTTGAGGCTGACAGCCTTAGATCTGGTGATCGTCCACAGCCTTCAAACCTACATATATTTCATTTTTAGTGTGCCATCAGTGATACCCCACCAATTAAGCCTTCTTTGTAGATCAGCACAGACACAGGAAGAGTATTGATCTGTCATAAACCAAATATATTGTATTTTTAAGACAAACAATAACCACATTAACCCCAAATTGATTAAAAACCTTAATATATCATGATATTACCATTAGAAATACCATACACCCTCTATCTTACTAACCCCTTTGTTGCAATGTTTTCCTATAAGGTAACAAAGAACCAATAAGTAGTTATGTTACAAGCTTTCGAACCTCTCTGAACTTTCATTGGGGAACCTAATGAAGGACCCAGAGAGGCTCGAAAACTTGTAACACATCAACTACTTGCTGGTCTAATAAAAGGTACCACCTACTCCATCTACCTCCTTTGTTACTACATGGAAGACAGGACCAACACGACTACCCACCTTTCTTTGCCTTTGTTTTCCTATAAGAAATTCAATATTACCATTAATAGTTATACTGTATAATGAATAGTTAGGTATTACCATTACCTTGATACCATTAATGCTTCGGTATTTAAGCAGCTTTGTGATGTGCTTATGGCAACAAAGGTTACTGCCGAGCTATCTTTTTATACCAGTGTGAGGGACAATAAAAATGTACTGCATGAGGAAGAGTGGCTAAATATTTGTACATAACCAAATTTCAGCATAAGGTGCCTGCAAAGCATTTAAAGGGTTAAAGTAAAAAACCGTACGCAAGCATTGACATTGCAATTTAAAATGATTAAAAAAATTAAATAAAAATGACCTACCTTTAATAATCGACTCTGCTGCATATAAATCACGTTTGTAGGTCACCTAGAGCACAAATAAACCTCATTAATTACAGTGAGCAGGAAAGGAATACTAGTAAACAGTGCCCTAAAGCAGTCCTTTACATTGTGAATACCGTAAACAAATGATTTTGTCAATCTGCCAATTACACTAAACATTGCTGGAAAGTCGGGGAAACAAAAGGATACACAAACGGTGCGCAAACTGGGGGGCGCGAGACTGAGTGCGGGGGGGCGTGGGGTTTACAGAGGCCCCGCACGCTTCCCGAAGTCATTTAAATTAAGTGCCGGGGGAGCTGCAGGGCCTCTGTAAACCAGACTTACCTTGGCTCCGGCGGCTTCTTACACGCGTCGCCATGGCAATGCGGCGTCAAATGACGCCGTACGGTCATGTGACATCACGTTGCTATGGCAACATGACATCATGACGCCGGAGTGGGGGTGAGGGGGAGCGCGGAGGTGAGGGGACCGCCGGCAGGCGCAGGGAAAAAAGTTTGTGCCCCCCTGGGATACACTATTCACAGCAGACAACATTGAATCATGTTTTGCTGAACAAGTGGTTTATGTATAGCAGGTTCGGAACATTGCCTCCTAAGGTCTTGTTGACCAGTGGTATGGGCCTGAAAAACAATTATTGTGTTGATATATCGTCGTTGCAGAGGTAAAACTTATTAAGTGCATTTTTGGCACAAACACACTATATGCACTTCCTGACTTGGAATTTCTTGATATTTCTATTGAACTCATTAAAGACACCTAATTGTCAGAGCTTGTCATATCAAAATGCCTTCCTTTTTAAATACAGCATTTTTCCTGTCAAAAAGAACATTTAATCGCTTTTTTCTCAGCACTCAAAGAATGTAGTTAATGACTTTTACCTCTAGAATGATGATATATTAGAGAAACCGGAGGCTGTTGTACAATTCTAACTAAAGATCGATTTTCCTTAAACAATGGAGGGGAAAAAAAAAATAGTTAATTACAGGAGCAGTGTCAGCTGTAAATCTGCTGCGCTTTCCTTTGTGAAAAAAACAGTTCTTCATATGGAACTGCAGACCGCTCAGTAACAATATGTTTTAAGATCCTAATAAGATATATGGCAACATTCAAGTACCAATTTATAATAATCTTTTTCTATTTTGGAATACAAATGGGCGGTGGATGTTCGTTTTTATTCTCATATCATTACCTGGAGGATGGGTGGCGCTTCCTAGTCTAACGTGCACCTAGAGGCTTTTCTCTAGCATTAATTACATTGGACATTCTTATGCTGTTTTATTTATTGCATTTATAAGCAATTATTTTTTCCAATTTTTCATTGATCATTATTTATTCTGAAGCTGTTTCTACTTCTTTCTTTCTTTTTTTAAGTTAGTTTATAGTAATCCAACTCGCATTTACATCAACAGTATAGAAAAAAATTTCCCATTAGGCAGTTTTGTTGTTAAAGTTGTAATCCTGCTTTATAACCTGTATTCATGCAAAAGGAACTACAAACATCTCCCCTCCCACATATAAAAGACATCACGGAATACATTTCCAGTACATACTTGAAACCGAGAGGTAACCGAGAGTTAACTCTCAATGTATTACTTACTGGTAAAACATTTTATAAATAAAAAAAAATGACATACTTAAAGCAGCAATACAACTCACCCCCCCCCCCCTCATTTTTATATGTAAAGCACGTGAATGTATAATTCTACATTCTTACCTAAGCTGGCAATATTTTGGTGCTCCTGTTAGAAATCTATATTAAAAAAAATCCTGATTGTGTGCCTAATGGAATGGCCGTCTTTTAATTTTGTGCTGCAGTCGGTGAAATGCTGCTGCTGATACATCACATTACAGTATATTACTAAGTGTAACACATTATTGCTATAGCTTTCAGAGTAATAGTCTGATGTTTGGAACACAGCAACAGATCTGTTTGTGATACTTTGTTGATATGGGAGGGTGGTAGGGAAAGAGGTTGGGGAGGCCCTGCTCAGCTACTCACACACGTATTGGAAACTGAAGTGGTACTATCAGGGATGAAAGTGGACATAAGCATGAACGGAAAAAGAATCCCTAGCGATGCACTCACCTATATTAAGTATCAAAAATAATACATTTGTATTGACAAACAGAAAACAATAGCTAATTAAAACCTAAATGGTAACGCTACATAGTGTTATACAGCTAAATGTAAAGAGATGGTGGCTTGAATGCTCAGGTTATACTCCTAATGTGATACTACACAAAGTTTGATACGAGATATCATATATAGTGCCGTATAGGGCACTGGTGGGTGTGTCAAGGAGCTAGCCAAACAGAGAAATAAAAGTATCTAATCAGATATAAAGGCAGACCTTCACGGTCACCTGTATTCTAATAAAGACAATACAGTACTTCAATAGTGGTATATGTACTGTATACTTATAAGTATATCATAGATCGAACAACATACACCAATTGATCCAAATAGGTAGATTCAAGATGCTTGTGACTCCTGATTTTAACAGAAGGTATATAATTACTGCAGAAGTGGGTTAGTTACCAGAGCAAAATACACATAGATATATCACTCCTATGAGTTGATGAAGGGTTCATTGCCCTAAATGGAAAATATCTTGTATCTGTAATTGCTGCTGAAACTCATTAGTTACCAGAGCTTATTCACACATTGGTGGTGCTAAAACTTCATTCCTATGTGTTAGTAAGGGGTTAATTGCCCCCAGTGTCTGTAGTAAAACAAAATAAATATCCTATGGAGTCACATAAGCATATACTTACTCAGTCCACACTATGCCATGTACAAACGCTGGAGGTCGCGTAACTACTTTTGATGTCCTATGGAGTCACATAAGCATATACTGACTCAGTCCACGCTGTGCCATGTACAAATGCTGTGGGTCGCGTTACGCTAATTAGCTATTGTTTTCTATTTGCCAATAACATTTTATTATTTTTGATACTTAATATAGGTGAGTGCATCGATAGGGATTATTTTTCCATTCATGCTTATGTGATACTTTGTTGCCAAAGTGCAGAGCTTAAAAAGGCATATGTCAGAGTCTGTTTCAAAAGAGAAAGTGGATATGACTTTCTAAATGGTTGCTGTAGCAATCAAAGAATGATCAATACATTAAAAAATAGTTAAAAATGGCATTTGGAGTAAAAAAATATATATACAGGCATACCCCACATTAACGTACGCAATGGGTCAAGAGCATGTATGTAAAGCGAAAATGTACTTAAAGTGAAGCACTACCTTTTTTCCACTTATCGATGCTTCGGTACAGGTAGGGAGCCGGTATTGCAGTCCAGGATGTGCCGACAGGCGCATGCACAAGCTGCCGTTTTCTGATTGGGCGAGGGGAATCAGCGTGTCACTACTACGTCGGTCTGTAGGGCAGAATAAGTGTCCCTACTCGCGAGCGTACTGACACAGGGGTATGGGGCTATTGAAAATATGTCTTTACTCGCCAGTGTACCTAAAGTGAGTGTCCTTAAACCGGGGTATGCCTGTATACAGAATGCAAACAGTATAATATAATACTACAGAACTGATATATTACACAACAAAACACAAAAAAAAAAAAAAAAAAAAAAACAGGATTTTTTGAAGAAATGTGTGATTTGGATCAAAAAGTTAAGTACAGTAGTTATTCACCTAAAATTTCCTGAAATCCCAACTCACACATCTGGAATTGTTACGGTAACATGCAGTTGCACTCGACAGGTAAAATAGTCACTGCATCAACAGTGCTTTACGTTTAGTTATTGTATGTACAAACAAACAGTGTAGGTAACATATGCCATGTTTACCTTACCTTCCAAAGATCAGGTGGTCCTTCAAGTAGCTTAGCTTTAGTGTTACTATATTCTAGAGCCAAGTGCAGACATTCTGTTCCAAAATCCAGGTCATAGTCAGTACACTATTATAAAAAAAATACATTCATTTAGTTCACATATTGTAAAATTGTAACTTAAAGCAGCAATCCCAGTTGCTATGTTTTCTAGCCCTCCAAACATATATTCTCAAAATACTCCTTAAAACTGCAATTCCTCCCTAATACAAGATGGGAACTTGGAGGTCTTTACTTCTGAACTGCGCTATTTATGAACTTTGCCCCCCACCCCCTCCTCCTCCTCTTCTTCCTGAGATACTTACCAGTACAGGCATCAGCATTTCAGTCCTCTCCTGGGGAAACTTAATGGAGACTTAAACAGGAAGCCGCAACGTCATCCATTGCGGCTTCCTATCGGCCTATGATGTGAGATTTCAAACACAGCGCAAAACCAGGAAGTAACGCAGGTACCTTTACCAGCAGGTATCCTGGGAACTAAGGGGGTCCCGGGAGTTTAAAACAATGCAATTTAACTACAGGGACCCCCTGGCTTCCATCCAGTGTATAAAACAAAACAAAACAGGGGTCAGATATGGAGGGATTGCTGCTTTAAGGAGTATTTCAAGAATATGTTTGCCTGGCCTCACCTGTATAAGCAAACAATCACATCACCAGAGCACTCCCTTCCCTAGAGCTGCTTAAAACCTTGACTCTACTCAAATCTTTTCAATTGTCTTCTTTAAATGTAACAAAATGTAAGTGATTTCAGTAGATTGGAAAATGTTTGCAGCTTTGAGGAAGGGTGTGACCTGGAATTAGAATTGTTTGCTTCTGTACGTTTGGCCCCCCATCAGATTCAGCCCACCAAAAATAAAAATACTAAAAAATAAAACCTACAGAAAAACTGGAAAAAATAATGCAGCACCAGAAATAACAAAGTCCCATTGGTTTCAAAGAGAATATTTTAATTTGGTGAATCCGGTGCAGATGTAAGCCCCTGTTTTAAAGCTAGGAGACTTTGAGGATCTACCCCATAGGGGGTTATTTAGGCTTGGTTAAATCTGGGCTACTAATGTGATGTTACCTGAACAGGTAACGTCCGTTATTTTCCCTCAGTTTAACGGGTATCCACAGAGCTAATGATGTGCAAAAACAACAGCCATTCGGCAGAGTAGCATCATTACGTTAGCTGTATTAATGGGGATTTTCGTTGCGCAGAGACGCATTAACCCATACACGGCACATGCACACTGGTCAAAACTAGAACGTGCGTTCCAATTAAAATACATGCGTTACAGACGCGTTACCCAGGGGGCCTAGTGAGCCTGGCACTTCTCGTCCAAAAGAGAGGAGATGATTTTGTGTACATAGTTTGTTGTTATTTTTCCCAGTTCATTTGTTCTTCATTTATTTTTCACACACAGTGAATTAACTGTGTGGAATTAAACTTCTGTCTCTTGGTAATCACTGTTATAATATGGTTAAACATTATTGTACACACATACTTATTACAATCAAGATTATATAACATATTAGGTCACACAACCATATCATGATGCGTTTCAGACATTTATATGATCCATAATATTTATCTTTGTATGACACAATGACACGTAATGAAAATTTTAAGTCTTGTACAATAATCTGAGTAGCACTTTAGACCTGCCCTTTTGTGTAATATATATATATATATATATATATATATATATATATATATATATATATATATATATATATATATATATATATATAGTACAAAACATCCTAAAAAGCATTAATAAAAATCTTTTTAAAATGATTTTTATTAATGCTTTTTAGGATGTTTTGTATTATATATATATATATATATATATATATATATATATATATATATATATATATATATATATATATATATATATTTATATATATATATATATATATATACAGTATATATAGTACAAAACATCCTAAAAAGCATTAATAAAAATCTTGAGAATAACTATCTGCACATCCAACACAAAATGACATGCAAACATTATCACTAACAACATACAAATACAAAAAAACAAAACCACCCCAGAAAACTTCTTAATGATAATCCATGATGATGTAATCATTAATAGCATTGGCAAACTTTCTCTTGGGGTTGAGTTATCAAAGAGTTAGTTATCCTTTACTTATGCTTCCATTGTCCACTACTACAGTATTTCTTGGATTGCTTGTAGGCCTATTTAGATCAAATCTTAATGCCAACATACACCCAGCTCTGGCTGGTTTCAGGTTTAGCGTCCTGGTTCTTGTGATTGTCGACTTGTATCACTCAGTATATGCCCATCTGCTTCGCCCAATCTAAGAATGTATTTTGTACTTCACATACCTGGTAATGCAGACTGTTTCCGGTTATGCATCCCAGTTCCTTACTATGTCAACTTCCCTAGGATTCAATGCTTGCCTGTAGCAATGGAGTGTTATGCTGCAAAGAACGCTGCAACAGGGACTTATCCCTGTTTGGATAAAGCTGCCTCAGAGCTCTGAATCCAGCATGGAACTGGTTAATTGCAGCCACTCAACTAGCCAGTCTCCACCTGGAGTAATCAGAGCTCTGTGAAAAAGTCTCATATGAGATCCAGGAGAGATTTCCTCAGCACCCAGGGGTGCTGACATGAGAGGGTCTTGAATATACAGGAGGGCGGTGTATTGACAGCAAGACACAAGGGGACCAGACCTCATTTCCAGGAATCAGAGGACCCAGGAACCTGCCAGAGGCTGGACCATCAGGCACACCAAGACACCTGGACACCATAGACCTGTGGGGACACCTGCTTTAAGGTACGGCTGAGACTTTGGGGTGGTAGGATGGAAAGGGGCTTATCCTCCCAGTCTTGTAAGAGAGGGTTTATGGGAAATTAGCTCTTACAAAGGGATAGGTGTTTGTTGTATTTTGTATATTTTGATTTGCTGTGCTGTTTAAAGGGTCAAGCTCAATAAAGCCATATGTTATGTTCACCCTAAATGGTCTCCATTTGCATACAGTACCTCTGTAAACATCTCTTACATATGGTGTTTTAAGTTAGATGAGAGGTGGCCCTTGATTTTCAAAGGGGCCCCTGAGACTGCCTGTGAAAGGTGGAGAGAGCTGAAAGAGGAGGGGGAGAGAGCTGAAAGAGGAGGAGGGGGAGAGGGCTGAAAAAGGAGGAGGGGGAGAGAGCTGAAAGAGGAGGAGGGGGAGAGAGCTGACAGAGGAGGGGGAGAGAGCTGAAAGAGGAGGAGGGGGAGAGAGCTGAAAGAGGAGGAGGGGAGAGAGAGCTGAAAGAGGAGGAGGGAGAGAGAGCTAAAGGAGGAGGGGGAGAGAGCTAAAGGAGGAGGAGGGGCAGAGAGCTGAAGGAGGAGGAGGGGAGAGCTGGAGGAGGGGGAGAAAGCTGGAGGAGAAGGAGGAGAGAGCTGGAGGAGGAGGGGGATAGAGCTAGAGGACGGATGAAGAGGGGAGATGAGGGGGGGAGAGAGCTGAGGAGAGATGATGAGGAGAGATATTCTCCCATTTAAATCTAGGTGATTTTTTCTCCCGAATCTATGGAATACATTCACTTAGAATGGGGCCCTGAAAATAGTTTTGCTGGGGGCCCGCACATGTCTAGCTACACCACTGCATAGACTTCACAGTCTTTAAACCTCAACCAGAGTACCATGTATACCCCAAACTCACCCAAGTGCAAAAATATATATCAATGGCGCTCTGCACTAACAATGTGTAACGTATAATAATAGTAATAAAAATATACAACCAGTGGCGTGGATGTTTCTCCTGGAAATGGATACTCCACATGTGATGGGTGAACATGTAAGGAAAAAATCATAACATAGTGTAATACTGTTAGGCATACATACAAACATATAACATGAGACGGACGCTGGGAACAACAGATGACCAATTACAAACACATTTAATAAAGCATTAAAAATACATAAAATACATAAAAATGAAAACTGTAGGACACTCCAACTCAGGTGGGGGTACCTGCTTACCGAAAGTAAGAAGGTATCAGGCAGTGGATATATAAGAGTATCCCCTCTATGGATGGCTGCTGCTGCACCGCACTGCTGGGCTCACACGTATTTCTCCACCGTAGATGTGACTTGCTCACTCTGTTTGTGTCATCCGCCTCTGTACTCCGTGGACACGGAAGAATCTCGTGTCTGCCGGGGAATGGTAGTTCCTTCCTGCTCGGCTACTGGAAGCGCACCAAACGGAGCTGATGTGTACGCGGATGGATATCCGCCCGATTTCGGCAGTCAGCGGGCATCTGTTTAGCCAGTTCCAGTCATATCACGTTTACCCCTGAGAAAGAAAGCAAGCCTTTCGAAACGCGTAGGGTGTTCCTGAGAGGTCCTCCAGACTCGGTGGTGAATCCTGTCCCCCTTGAAACTGGCTAAACAGATGCCCGCTGACTGCCGAAATCGGGCGGATATCCATCCGCGTACACATCAGCTCCGTTTGGCGCGCTTCCAGTAGCCGAGCAGGAAGGAACTACCATTCCCCGGCAGACACGAGATTCTTCCGTGTCCACAGCGTACAGAGGCGGATGACACAAACAGAGTGAGCAAGTCACATCTACGGTGGAGAAATACGTGTGAGCCCAGCAGTGCGGTGCAGCAGCAGCCATCCATAGAGGGGATACTCTTATATATCCACTGCCTGATACCTTCTTACTTTCGGTAAGCAGGTACCCCCACCTGAGTTGGAGTGTCCTACAGTTTTCATTTTTATGTATTTTATGTATTTTTAATGCTTTATTAAATGTGTTTGTAATTGGTCATCTGTTGTTCCCAGCGTCCGTCTCATGTTATATGTTTGTATGTATGCCTAACAGTATTACACTATGTTATGATTTTTTCCTTACATGTTCACCCATCACATGTGGAGTATCCATTTCCAGGAGAAACATCCACGCCACTTGTTGTATATTTTTATTACTATTATTATATGTTACACATTGTTAGTGCAGAGCGCCATTGATATATATTTTTGCACTGATCTACACCTGACTGGGGTTCAGGGATATATCACAGGCTGCCTGCACAATAGGATATAGCGCTACCTATCTGTTTTTTACACCAAACTCACCCAAGACCACAAACACAGGACTGCATTGAGGATATGGGTTAGCATTCCCTTTTCGTTGAGGTGGCTTCTACAATGTACTACACTAATTGGGAAAGGAAGATTAGCTAAAGCTTTTGTAGCCGAGTAGATCATTTTGGTTCTGGTGAAAGATTGATTGATTGTCTTGCTCTATTTAGAAAACATACGCAATTTGCTTGCTAAGCAGATCAAAATTAAGTGGGATGGCTCTAGTTATATTTTAAATTAATGATACCACGTGGTCTGCGAATGAAACAAAACCCAGAGTCTAGTTAATACTTTTACAGTATATTGGGAGCAAATATTCACCAGATGAACTAATGGTATTAATTCAAGTAATTATAGGCAGTGGTTGACAAATCACCAAAAAATCTACTCGCCACACAAAAAAATCTACTCGCCACCTAGTTCCAAACGTGTGCTGCTTGGGCCAATATTTACTCGCCCGGGGGTTAAATCCACTCGCCTGGGGCGAGCAAATGTATAGGTTTGTCGAACACTGATTATAGGTATAGGGGGTGAGGGGTGGGGGGAGACAATTGTGTGTCATTAATGAAGATATGAATAGAAGTTTGTCTGGATTCAAACCTTTCGTCAACACCCCATAGTTTTAAAGATTAAATTTACAACTAGTGTTGGACCGGGTCCTACTTTAAAAAAAAACGGGTAACGGGTACCTGGCCAAAATCAAATGATCTACCCAGCCGGGTAACCGGTTACATGGTTCCCCAACTCACACTGCTATGGAGTCCTGCAGCTCCCGCGCAGGCTGAACACACACTGCTGATGCTGCCACAGGACCTCTGCTGACCTGCCTAGATCTCGCCGCGGGCTTCCTCACGGGTCTTCCTCGCCTTCCGTCGCTGACAGTAGGTAAGTAATTATGTATTTTTCAGCTACCCTGAAATTACCCGGCATCGGGTATTACCTGGCGCTGGGTAAACTTAGCAGTTGCCGGGTCCGGGTAATTTCCGGGTAGCTGAAAATCCGCCGGGTAACGTAGGGTACCGAGTACGCGGTACATCACTATTTACCACTCAAAAGGCACATACAGTAGAATCACTGTAACATGAGATCAAGATTAGGAAGAGAATAAATGATCTTGAGGATTACCAAAAGTCTAGGGCTATACAGCTATAGAACTATACAGCTATAGAACCAAGAACAAGATAGGTAGAGGTGGGAATATAAATCTGTTTACTGATTATGACAGTTCAGTTGAATCGGATTTATCTTAAGGTGGGCATTTTAACAACACTTGTTTCCCTACCTATACCCCTCCTACTTCTATTCAATCCTGGTGTGAGCAAGGCACCAGTGTATTGATGTGAGAGACGGCGACACAGGTTCCTATCGGACCAGCTCCATCTGGCAGAGTCTGTGCTACGGTGATGTACTTTAACCAGGACTATTTGTTGGTACTAGGATTTAGCCCACTTTCCCCCTAAAGCCATCCAAGTAATACCATAGCAGTGGAATCAATGGAAGGATAAGTAAAAGGTAGCTAACATTTTGATAATATAACCCTAAGAGAAAGTTTGTCTATGGACTGACAGGTGCAATAATGAATTTTCTAAGGCTTTGGTCCCGCTGCGTCCGGCGGCACGCGCGGCCGCGCTACTCACCATGTGATGGTGTCCTCCCGAGCAGGTCCCAGTCCCTCCTCCCTGCACGGCTCACTACACGCTGTGACGCGTCAGCCGCCAGTGGATTCAAGAGAATTGTAATCCCAAGCGACGATGCGTCACGTGGTGTGGCTGTGAGCCAATGAGGAGAGAAGGAGGGGAGCGGGGAGGAGAGGGAAAGCAGCTGCAGCACCAAGTGAGCCCCCCTGCTCCCTCCCACAGACTCCCTCCTCATAGTCTGCAGTGTCAGCAGATGCACGGGGGGAGGGAACCCCTGGCAATGAGAAGAGGAGGGGAGGCTTCGGGGAGAAGGGAGGCTCTGCGGGGAGCAGGGAGGGGCGAAGCGGGGGAGGGAACCCCTGGCACACAGTGTGATGGCCCCGCCCCCGATGTCAATGCCACGCCCACCCGACCCGTTTTGGCCACGCCCCCCGCTCCAGCTCCCTACAGACCGCAGATAGCGGTCAAGTGCCTCTCCACGCGCCGCCTGTCTGCAGTGCGGGCGCGTGTTCTAAGGCAGCGGGGCCTTAGCCTAATGGTCAAAGGGAAGATTTGTTCAGGATTTAACATGACTAATGATTATATCATCACAGGTTAAGATTTAAACCACGTGGGTTGGTTTTGTATGTGTATTTCTGTGTTGATGGTGGTGAAACTACCATGTCTCGTGGTTTAGGGTGTACAGATCATTATTCTCATGATCAATTTGTATGAATTATTTTCCAGAAGATCTGGGACTATTGAGTGCTCGATAGATAAATAGATAGATTTAGGAACCCTGCTTTTTTTCTCTTGTTTTATTATCTTGATTTTATTTTGAGTCCAGAGCATTGGCCTAATACAGGGATTTGCACACCCTCTAGTCATTTTGACCTTAACAAGAACTTTGTTTAATTTTTCTATTAGTAATGGAAAAAATCTAATCTTGTGGTTTTCTGTCTGCATATTTTTACCAATAGCCTTTACTCTAAAATTGCAAATTGTATTGTGGAATCTTTATATTAGTTTTCTGCTTCACAGAAATATTAATGTAAAAACTGACGACCATTGCACATTTTAAGGAAACTGTCCTAGTCACTGCATCTCTGCAATCACCGAGGGATTTTTTAGTATTTGTTGAGATATTCAAAGTTCTGCATTACCAGAAATTTGCAACTTCAATATGTTGCAAGGTAAAACTGCACCATTCATTTCTTCACTGATGGAAAATGCAGGAATGTGTTCTAATAAAATCGACAAATTGGGCCGTATGCACCAAGTCTAATGCCTAGACACCAAAGAGAATAATGTTACGATAACCTAGAGATAACCACTGAAATAAGATATTGTTACATTTCTACGGACACTAGGGTAACATACAGTATATACAAATAAGATGCTAATGATCTGTTACCCTAACATTGCAGATCCGTTAATCACTGTTAAGGTTAGCGCAGGGAAATAACATTAGATAAATAGGTCACACCTAAATTTGCCATTAATCACGGCCAGACCATGATTAAAATTAGTATACGTTATTTCAGTAAATAGGCTATAATGACAAAGGGACGTAAAAAGTGGTACCCAAATGTATTATTTTGGAATGGCACATAACGATTTCAATGGAAATATACATTATATACCATTCAGAAACAAGAGGTACATCTGTTAAAGTATAATTTAGGCCAGGGGAGCGCAATCTTTTTTCCCTGTGCCTCCCTGCTGGCTGTTCCCCTCTCTCCGCCCCCCTCTTACCTCGGCTCCGGCGTCATGACGTCACATTGCCATGGCAATGTGACATCACATGACCTTGCAGCGTCATTTGACGCTGCATTGCCATGTTCACATCTCCGGAGTCAAGATAAGTGCAGTTTACAGAGGCCTTCACCACTTCCCTGGCACTTAATTTAAGTGCCTTCGGGAAGCGCACGGGCCACTGTAAACCCCGCGCCCCCCGCAGACAGACAATCTCGCGCCCCCCAGTTTGCACACCACTGATTTAGGCTATGTAATAAACTATATAATGTATTTATTTGTTTAAAGTTAATGTAGTATACAGTATGTTTCTAACAGCTACCATAATATGTTACGTATTTTGTACCAACTAAATTATGTGTGTACAAAAGAGACGGAAATACTTAACATCTATTCATACACACTGTTAAAACACTGTGGGTGAAGAATAAAGTGATCAAACAAAAGGGAACAAACAATGTTAATTGATAAAGAACACCTACAAAACTGATTGATCGCTTCCTATTTTTACGTTTAGGCAATACACGTGTTACACGTCTGGAATGCATGTGCGTTGATTGGAACGGATGCACGATTTTTTTCACCATGCGCATGTGCATTGTATTATTGTTTAACGCATCCCTGCATGCCCACTAATGCATGTATTGCTATGATACTGCTTTTGATGATGGACACTATTTTTTTTTTACCTATCACTAGATTAGTGGATAACTGTTAAACTCAGGGAAAGTAATATCTGTTACCTATTTAAGGTAACGTCGTGTTATTTGCCCTGATTTAACAAAGCTTTGTGCATCTGGGCCATTAAGAGGCTTACACTGTAATTTTGTGATGTGGAAAAATATCAGTTAATGAATGGAAAAACTGTATAATGAGAATGTATATGATGTTATATTAGAAGATGAAATGGCAAAGCAAGAGCAAGATTAAACAAGACTCAGAAAAGGTTCATTCTACCTGGATCAAATACAATCCTGTTTAAACTTTCCGTTTCCCATATGCAGAGCATTCTACTGTAACTACAGTATACTCTGTCCACATTCTTGCAGTATTTATTCAAAGAACTCTGACATGTGGTCTCATCCACAAGGACAGGAAGGCAGTGATTACCTAATGCAAACTATAAAAATATGATTCTACAGATATTGAAATGTATGCTTCATGGACAAGTACATACTTTTTTTGGGAACAACAAACTGATCTGTGTGTATTTTTCTTCTTCATTGCCCATATACTATCTTAACATTAGTTCTCTTTACAACAGGGAAGAGATTAGTTTTTTTTGCCATAAAAACAAAACAATTTAAAATAACTAGTATATAAGTACTATAACTAAAATAACCTTTAGTATATAAGGAAGTTGTTCTATTTGCCATTCATTATTATTCATTCATCTGTGCACTTTGTTTAAAGTAAACTCATGTATCTCTTTCTCCACCTCAATAATCCCTTATTTCCATCAGTTATTATAGAAGTGTTCTTGAGTCCATAGTTATCAATGAACCTGGGCATTACTTTAGCAGATCTTATTTGTTTAAATTACTTTTCACTGTATAGTGAATTGCCTCTTTTCTTAGGAAGAAAACTTCTGTTACAAAGAAAAGGTCCTTTAAATATTAACATTGTCTGGAACAGGAATGAGTGATGATTGCAGCTTTGGAGAAAAACTGAGAAGCCCATTGCTCACCTCCCATCTTTTCATGAAATCACAAATAACACTTTGTAATTGTAGTTGAGATCATGGAAATACATTCTGGATGTCATACGTGATATAATCAAGCAATAAATAAAGTAAAAAGGAGCTGGCTTTATGGATCATAATTATATTTCATTGAAGTTGCAGAAGTCAATAATAGCTGGGGGGGGGGGGGGGGGGGGAGTTCTGCTCATCAATGAGAAATTGTGATATTTAAAAAGTCTCAGTGTGAAATTTAGTTCATTTTCTTTTAAATAAAGCATTTGAAAAGAACATACCAATTTTATATAGTTATATCAGAGACAGGAGAGTTCCTAGACAGGTGTCCCGAGAAGGCCTCAAAGAATTGTTGAGAGGGAGAAGCAGCAGCGGATCAGAGCTGAAACTGTAGATAAATGAACTCCCCTCCCCTGAAACAGGGAGGGCCCTAAGTAGCCACATGCAGTTGTATCATGCATGCACTGCACAGTGGTTCTCAAAAAATGTATTATATATATATATATATATATATTCTTTTCGCCTTTTTCACCCACCATAACTTAAAACGTGTGTGTGTGTGTGTGTGTATATATATCACAGGAGACCAGACAATTACACCTTTAAACCGGGATCATTCATTGAGCAAAACCAAGGAGTAAAACATACTGTATGGTCATTTATTCCATTGAAACAGACGTACTCACAGTGGATTACAATTATACAGAGAGAAACACACTTACTGGGGGATATAAGCTAAAAAACTAACCTTTCCTAACTCAGTCAGTCATTGAAACAAAGTCTTTGGTTGACAGGGATGTACCCACAAAAGTCCTGGAACTCAACTCGGCATGAGTTACCAGACATCACCGCTGTATCTGCTCCGGAGCTGCCAAAATCCCTTGACCGGGAAATAGAGCTCAACCCCGTTATAGCGCGATCCACTACAACGCGGTCTGAGCATGGCTCCTGAATTGAAAGCCTCCATTTTTCCGCCTTACGCTCTCCTCTTCCAGCTGTCCTGTCCACGTGCTCATCTCTCTCCTCTTCCTGCTGTCCACGTGCTCATGTCTCTGCCCGTCGCATGCCATCGGTTTTTTTTTTTTTTTTCAGACATTCAATTCAATGCTTTATTGACTACCAGACATAGACACACAATTAAACATTAATACATTTTGTACAAAACACATGCAGGGATTGAACTCGGGACCTTGTGATACCAATGCCTTGCCTCTTACCTCTACTCTACCTCTACCTCTACCTCTACCTCTACTTAACCTATACATATATTTATCCTCTACAACACATTGCCACAGGGTACATGTCAATGTTAAATCTTAAGTCTATTTCTAGATGTCTAATTTATAAATATATAATTATTTGTTATTCTTTATAGTAATAATTATTTATTAATTAATAATGATGTATTAATAATAATTCTTTATTAATAATACAATATAATTAAAATAATAATTATAATATACTATATCACATAGGAATTGAACCCAGGTCCCTTTCATATGTTGGTTAAGAGTTCTACCTCTGCACCACAGAAGCTGTGTGATGTCATAGACATCTAGAAATAGACTTAAGATTTAACATTGACATGTACCTTGTGTTGTAGAGGATAAATATATTTATAGGTTACCTCTTGTCACACCAAGCCTATGGTGTAGAGGTAAGAGGCAAGGCATTGGTATCAGAAGGTCCCAAGTTCATTCCCTGCATGTGTTTTGTACAAAATGTATTAATGTTTAATTGTGTGTCTATGTCTAATAATCAATAAAGCATTGAATTGAATGTTTGAAAAAAAAAAAAACGATGGCACGCGACGGGCAGAGCAGAGAGATATGAGCACTTTGACAGCAGGAAGAGGAGAGCACTGGTAAGGCGGCAAAATGGAGGAGAATGAAATCTGTAATTAGGAGGCTTGAGAGCTGATGCCGGTGAAATTTTAATGCGACCTCGGTTTTAACGCGGTCTTGGGGTTGTGGACCCCAAGGACCGCGTTATAACGGGTTGAGCTGTAGTACCAAACGTCCTGGTCCTCTTTTTGGCTTGTAGTTCTAGCCGCGACCGCTACGTTCTATTCTGAGAACTTGGCCCCGAAAAGTGGCACTTAGAACATTTCTTGACTTGAAATTTTTGAAGCCAGCTCGCATCTATTTCTCTCAGAGCATCTTTTGGTCATGTCAAATCTGCCGCTGCTGTCTTGAAGCTTAGAATCTGACGACCTGATTGGCTGCTAGATTTCTTATATGATTTTCAGTCCCATTCACAAAACGCTATAGCCAATCAGAACGTGGGAATTTTTCAACCTATCACAGAGTTGCCGGTACTCTGAAGCCGGGCGGGCACTGATTTCAATTCTGCTATGGGGCATGCGCCAATCTGGCACCTCTGCCACTTAGCATATTGAACCCCCCATTGTGCCAGGCTCCTCAGAGTCTGGGGCTGGGCAAATGTTTGCCGGATAGCCCTTATTCATGTCAGGGAGTAACTCCGGTACGCTGCCCGCCCTAACACCTTGGCATCTCTGAGACTTTCAAGTCCGAGACTCATCCAGACACAGTGGCACCAAGCCTGGTGGCCATCTGGTCTCTCAGAATCACGGACTTGGAAATTCCCCAGTTCATATACAGGGCATACACATATAGACTGTTATATATCACGTTCATAAAAATCATACAAAATTCTTCCAAATCCCTCATACCCTAGGATCTACTGAAAAGACGCACACATTCATTCTCAGAGCTCCTAGACCTTCCTATAAGAAGTTTTAATAAAAGTTGCTTCAAATATTGCTTAAAACTCAACCCACCTCAGCAGGGTCTGTGTTTGCGGGGCTGAGCATACTGTAATTGATGCTCGCCACAAACAAAACAGGATCGCGAGGCCGAAGTGGGGATTAGAAAACACCGACCTAGAGACATGAGATCGCGTCTGGTGTGCAGGTTTGTAGTTGTAGATAGCCGTGTCAGGGTAGGAGAATGTAGGATAGTTGAAGGCAAGGAGGTCGAGAATTGGAGAGAGCAGGATAGTACTGTAGATGGGAACAAGGCAATGCAGGAAACCATGGGGCAAACGTGAATGTGACTAGCACACATCACAAGGATTATGCTCAGCCAACTTGCTGGTAAAAGAGGCTGAGCCTAAATAGCAGGATCATCAAATCAGGAGAAGGGCTGCACAGCAGTCAGGAATAAAGCAGGGGCCAATCAGGTAACGGTTGACGGGGCAGGAGCCTCTGCTTGATCCTCATAGTACCCATCCAACCACCCTGAGAAGTGACCTCCGGGCGCTCAAAGGATGGTTTTGCCGGATGCTTCTGGTGGAACGCCCCCGGACGAGACGGGAAGCTAAACACCTATAGTTAACCCCCTACTCTAACCACCAAAACCCCTGAAGTTAAGCACATATCCTAAAACATATCTTACCGTAGAAGCGGCCAGCAGTGGAACGTCTAGCGGTGGAGTGGCAGCAGCAGAGAGTCCATCTGCGGCCAAACACCGGCGGGCATATGGACGGGGTGAGACGGATGCAACCAAGTGTCCTATTCCATACAGTATGTGTGCATATCTAACCCTCTTGTGCAGGTAGCGGACACACATACACTGCCCCTTGACTGCAATAGGAAACCCCTATTTGAACCTTTACGAAAGAAAATATATATATAATAATTTTTAGGTGGTACTTGACTCCCAAACGCCTAAGCGTAATTTATCCAGGGACCTCGCACCGGTCATGGAGAAACTGTGACCAGGTTGGGGACCTTGTACACATTTATTGGTACTGCACTAAGAGCCAAAGATTCTGAAGAATGGTTCAGAAATTGATAAACGAGACAGTAGAAATAGTGATCCCATGGGACCCACTCAATTATATTGGCTAAACCAATCGAGAACTCGGGCCACTCCGCTAAAAAGTTAGCCTGTCACATATTAACGGCAGCAACATAATGGAGATGGAGAGACTCCATCTCCAAATTTTTTTTATATAAATAGGATATAAAAGTAGATAAAATTGTCAAGGTGTCCTAGCACTATACTACATATGCTCGGCAGTTCTTTATCGGCTCCGGTAATTTGTTAGGTATAGGCTAGTCATAACAATAATAAAAATAGAAACTGTAATATTTTTCCAAATCTATTTAGCTTTATGTGCTTTCCATAACTCTTTGCTTCTTATTAAAAAGAAATTAATACATTTCCATGCCCTTTGTGGCAGAAGGAAATATGTTCTACATCAGGGTTCTCAAACCCGTGGCCCACAAGGACGGAGAACTGGGACAGGCGTCCCGTGCATAGTGATGGCGGGAGACAGGCGAATGCTGGAAGTTGCTGTCGGCAACCTGCCCCCCCCCCCCCTCTAGTGTGCGCACCTGCTCTCCTCCTCCGCCTGCTCTTCTCCTCTGCATGCTCCTCCGCTGGTGTTGCGCTTGCCTGCTCTCCTCTGCTCTGCTGGTGGGTTCCACCTGGCACCCTTAAGGTAAGATTTTGGGGAATATTGTGTAGAAGGAGGAGAGAGCCTATTGTGGAGGAGGAGATGGGCTATTGTGGAGGAGGAGGATGGGGTAGGTGGTCAGGTGGGGGGCTATTGTTGAGGAAGGTGGCTGGTGTAGGGCAGGTGGTATTGTGGGGGAGGTGGTGCTATTGTGGGGAAGGGGGTATTATGGGCTATTGTGGGGGATATTGAGGGGTGGGGGTATTGTGTGTGTGTGTGTGTGTATTGTGGGGCGGGGGTATTGTGTGTGTGTGTGTGTGTGTATTGTTGGGGAATGGGGTATTTTGTGTGTAGTGTGAGGGAAGGACGTATTGTGTGTGTGAGTGTATTGTGGGGGAATTGGGTATTGTGTGTGTATGGTGGGGGAGAGAGCAAGATGATGAAGGGATTGGGGAAAGAGAAGGGATTGGGGGAGAGAGAGAGAAGGGACTGGGTGGTTGGAGAGAGAGAGGGAAGGGATTTGGG
The DNA here is from genome assembly GCF_040206685.1 of Ascaphus truei. Taxonomy (NCBI): domain Eukaryota; kingdom Metazoa; phylum Chordata; class Amphibia; order Anura; family Ascaphidae; genus Ascaphus; species Ascaphus truei. The sequence goes on along the minus strand of NC_134484.1, from coordinate 387,084,013 downwards.
GGAGAGAAAGAGAGAAGGGAATGGGGGGGAGAGAAGGGATGGGGAAAGAGAAAAGGGATGGGGAAGAGAGAAAGAGAAGGGATGGGGGAGAGAGAAAAAGAGAAGGGATTGGGGAGAGAGAAAGAGAGAAGGGATGGGGGAGAGAAAGGATGGGGGAGAGAGAGAGAGAGAAGGGATGGGGGAGAGAGAAAAAGAGAAGGGATTGGGGAGAGAGAAAGAGAGAAGGGATGGGGGAGAGAAAGGATGGGGGAGAGAGAGAGAGAAAGGATGGGGGAGAGAGAGAGAGAGAGAAAGGATGGGGGAGAGAGAGAGAAAGGGGGAGAGAGAGAGAAAGGAAGGGGGAGAGAGAAAGGATGGGGGAGAGAGAGAAAGGATGGGGTAGAGAGAGAGAAAGGATGGGGGACAGAGAGAAGGGATGGGGGAAGAGAGAAGGGATGAGGGGACAGGGAGAAGGGATGGGGCAGAGAAAGAGAAAAGGGATCGGGGAGGGAGAGAGAGATTGGTTGGAGGAGAGAGAGAAGGGATGGGGAGAGAGAAGGGATTGGGGGGAGAGAGAAGGGATCGAAGGGATTGGGGGGGAGAGAGAAGGGATCAGAGAGAAAGACGGATGAGGAAGAGAGAAGGGATGAGGAAGAGAGAAGGGATGAGGAAGAGAGAAGGGATGGGGAGAGGGAAGGGATGGGTAGAAAGAAAGGATTGGGGGAGAGATAATGGATGGGGGGAGAGAGAGAAGGGAGAGAGAGAAAGGAGAGAGACGGGGATGGGTGGAGAGAAAAAAGGAGAAGGGATGGGTTGAGAGAATAGGGATGGGGGAGAGAGAGAAGGGATCAGAGAGAGAGAAGGGATCAGAGAGAGAGAAGGGATGGGTTGAGAAAAAGAGATGGGATGGGGGACTGAGAGAAGGGGTGGGGGGAGTGAGAGAAGAGATGGGTGAGAGAGAAATAGACGGGATGGGGACAGAGAGAAGAGATGGGTGAGAGAGAAATAGACGGATGGGGACAGAGAGAAGAGGTGGGGGAGAGAGAGAAGGGAGAGAGAAGGGAGAGAGAGAGAGAGAAGAGAGAGAGAGAAGGGGTGGGTGGAGAGAAAAAGAGAAAGGATGAGTTGAGAGAGATATGGGATGGAGAGAGAGAAGGGATGGGGAGAGAGAAGGGATGGGGAGAGAGAAGGGATGGGGAGAGAGAGAAGGGATGGGGGAGAGAGAGAAGTGATGGGGAGAGAGAGAAGGGATGGGAAAGAGAGAAGGGTGGGGGGAGAGAAGGGATGGGAGAGAGAGAAGGGACTGGGGGAGAGAGAGTAGGGATGGGAAGAGAGAAGGCATGGGGGAGAGAGAGTAGGGATGGGGGAGAGAGAGTAGGGATGGGAGAGAGAGAAGGGATGGGGAGAGAGAAGGCATGGGGGGAGAGAGAAGGCATGGGGGAGAGAGAAGGCATGGGGGAGAGAGAAGGCATGGGGGAGAGAGAGAAGGGATGGGGAGGGAGAGAAAGGTGGGGGAGAGAGAGAAGAGTGGGGGGAGAGAGAAGGGATGGGGGGAGAGAGGGGATGGGGGGATGAGAGAAGGGATGGGGGGATGAGAGAAGGGATGGGGGGATGAGAGAAGGGATGGGGGGATGAGAGAAGGGATGGGGGGAGAGAAGGGATGGGGGGAGAAGGGATGGGGGGAGAGAGAAGGGATGGGGGGAGAGAGAAGTGATGGGGGAGAGAGAAGTGATGGGGGAGAGAGAAGGGATGGGGGGAGAGAGAAGGGATGGGGGGAGAGAGAAGGGATGGAGGAGAGAGAAGGGATGGGAGGAGAGAGAAGGGATAGGGGGAGAGAGAAGTGATTGGGGAGAGATAGAAGGGGGGGAGAGAGAGGAGGGTAGGGGGAGAGAGAGGAGGGTAGGGGGAGAGAGAGGAGGGTAGGGGGAGAGAGAATGGTTGTGGGGAGAGAAGGGTTGGGAGGAAAAAGACAAGGATGAGGAGAGAGAATGGATTGGGGAGAGGAAGAGAATGGATGAGGGAGATAGGTAGAAAGAGGTGAGATGGGGAGAGAGATACCCGCGACGTTTACATATTTTTAATAAGGCAAACAGAAGAAAAAAGTGCACGCTAAAGTTATAGTGACCGTTTATTAAAAAAAATTCTGGTGGGACCCAAATCTTGCACTTGAACATAAGAATAAGCCCCCAAAATATTCTGCTTTTGACGGACCTGATCTACATCTTGTTTTTCTATGATTAAAGCAGCAATACTACATTCTCCATGTTTTTTTCTTTTCTTATTTGTACTGTATATGTAAAGCATGTGACAATATATACTGTAATTCCACATTCTCACCTGTTAGAAATATGTAAAAATCCATACGGTGTTACGAACATAATGGACTGCTTCAGTCAGTGTAACTTAGCAGCTACAATGTATCCTTATACATTGGTAACAGACTATTATCCTACCTTATCCGAAGTTAACATTATCTATGTTATAGTTTACAGTTCAAAATGCTGGGAATATTGGCAACAAAATGATCACAAATAGGAAAGTGTTACACTGCTTGGGAGGTGGGCTAAAACCTGGTATAGAAATCAAAGGATGCTTTAAAAACTCACCAAAATGGCATTAAGAGCGGAATAATTTTAAAAATGCACTATTGTATCTAATACGACAGAATTATTTATTTAAATGCATAAGATTTCATGTTTTGCTGCTTTAAAACTTAGGCCGCGCGACTAGCGACGCGTGACGTCACCGCTACCAAAAGTTATATTTCGCTTTGCGGCGGCGTCACGAGCTTCCGGGCATTTGATTTGTTCAGAGGCTGTCACATGAGGCGACAGCCTTTGAAAAATCAAATATTCCCGGCTTCCAAAGTCCGCGACGCGACATCGCTCTGTCGCATTGCCGGTGTCGCGCTTACTATAAGCGCACGTGGCGGCGGCAATGTATTTGTTTTTGGGCGGCGTCGCATCGCTGTCGCGGGCACTATACGCGCGGCCTTAGCAACTACAAGCTACAAATCAATGTCATTCTGCAACATGTTTAGACAGCTTTTACAACAGACGCTTCTATGTCGATATACAGTAGGCTACCAACTCATTCCACGCTGTAAACTCTATTATAGGCTACAGCAGTAAAATTATGGGCATTACTGAAATCCCTGCTCTCTGATTGGTTTGAATTCCGGGCATATTCATTCAGTAATGCGCGGAATTTTTGGCAACTTCCCTATTCACCTTTGAGAGATGCAGGGAGAGTGCGCTGAGAAAACCCGCCAATTAAAAAACTTAACTGTAAATACCTCTCCTGGTCCAAGCTCCAGCAGCACCTCCGCTCCTCTCCTCACACAGCTCGGCAGCACATGCATTCTCTCCCTCTCTCACAGCTGCAGTCTATCCCTCTCTCACAGCTGCAGTCTCTCCCTCTCTCACAGCTGCAGTCTCTCCCTCTCTCACAGCTGCAGTCTCTTTCCTCTCTCACAGCTGCTAGTGCTGTCAGAAGCTGCTGTGTCCCAACTCTTTGTTACTTGCAACAAAGTAATATTTCTCACCACATCTATTGCTTGTGCTAAGGTAATTTGTATTTCCTTTTTATTTAGTTGTAGTTTATCACTGTTCTTCCACTTCTCTCCCCTCCACCCACCACTCCCCTTCAAATCACCCCACTTCACCCCGCTCCCCCCTCACCCCTCTCTCCTCCCCCCTCACCTATCTCCTCCCCCACATCTCTCACCTCTCCTCCCCCTCACATCTCTCACCTCTCCTCCCCCTCACCCCTCCCCCCTCACACCTCTCCTCCCCCCTCACCCCTCCCCCCTCACATCTCTCACCTCTCCTCCCCCTCACCCTCTCTCTCCTCCCCCCTCACCCCTCTCTCTCCTTCCCCCTCTCTCCCCTCCCCCCTCGCCCCTCCCCCTTCTCTCTCCTCCCCCTCACCCCTCTCTCTCCTCCCCCCTCACCCCTCTCTCTCCTCCCCCCTCACCTCTCTCTCCTCCCCACTCACCTCTCCTCCCCCCTCACATCTCTCTCCTCCCCCTCACATCTCTCACCTCTCCTCCCCTCCCCCCCTCCCTCTCCTCCCCCCTCACCCTCTCTCTCTCTCTCTCTCTCCTCCCCCCTCACCCCTCTCTCCTCCCCCTCACCCCTCTCTCCTCCCCCCTCACCCCTCTCTCTCCTCCCCCCTCACCCCTCTCTCTCTCCTCCCCCCCTCCACCCCTCTCTCCTCCCCCCTCACCCCTCTCTCTCTCCTCCCCCCTCACCTCTCTCTCCTCCCCTTCACCTCTCTCTCCTCCCCCTTCACCTCTCTCTCCTCCCCCTTCACCTCTCTCTCCTCCCCCTTCACCTCTCTCTCCTCCCCCTTCACCTCTCTCTCCTCCCCCCTTCACCTCTCTCTCTCCTCCCCCCTCACCTCTCTCTCCTCCCCCCCTCACCTCTCTCTCCTCCCCCCTCACCTCTCCCTCTCCTCCCCCTCACCTCTCTCTCTCCTCCCTCCTCCCCTCTCTCTCTCTCCTCCCTCCTCCCCTCTCTCTCTCCCTCTCCTCCCCCCTCACCTCTCTCTCTCTCCTCCTTCCTCCCCCTCACCTCTCTTCTCCCCCCCTCACCTCTCTTCTCCCCCCTCACCTCTCTCTTCTCCCCCCACCTCTCTCCTCCTCCCCTCCCACCTCTACGTCCCTTCTCCCGCCCCCTCCCTCACACCTTTCTCTCTCCTCCCCCACCCCCTCACCTCTCTCTCTTCTTCCCCCCTCACATCTCTCTCACTTTTCCACCCCCTCACATCTCTCTCCCCCCCTCTCCTCTCTCCCTTCTCATTTGCTAATTTACTTCTTTTTCCTACACAGGTACATCAGCGTACTTCCGATTTATATCTATACAAAAGTGTCCATTATTTTATGAAAAAGTCTACATTTAGCCTATAATAGTAATAATCCCCTCAGAACAGGGCATTACTGGCCAATAATGCCCTGGCTGGGTTACAGTCCCTCGGCTTCGCCTCGGGCCTTCAACTATTCCAGCCAGGGCATTATTGGTCAGTAATACCCTGTTCTTCAGGGATTATTACTTAATTACTTCATAGTCTAACGTGTGCATGGCCTTGGATGTGCTTGAAATCTAAATTCCGCTTCAAGTTTGTTTTGATGAAGTGTATTTAATCTATATACACCATCTTCCGCTGGATATCAGTTTCAGCTTGAATTAAAAAAGAATGAAGTGCTGATTTAACTACAACCTCAATTATTCTTGTTTATCCTGCTTTTCGTAGGAAGGAAATGTATATCTGATAAGAATCTTGTTATGGAATGGGGACAGATAGTCAACACAAAACCAAAGGAAGAGGATGTGAGATGTTTCTCATAGATCATATACACATCTCAATAAACATTTTCATAAGCAGAAACTTTTCATATTTTCTTTACCTTTCCAACATAAATAGAGAATGGCACGTTGTTAGCCCATGGACTACACAGAAACAAAGGCTTTTGCAATAACATTTTGTTTTTAAAAAGGAACAAAACTAAGGTAAAAGTGGTACCTGGAAGTTTTCAGAACCACTCCGGTCTTTGTGACCTGAAATTTGCACTCTATTTAAACATCAGTTAGCTGTTAAAGTTCTCACATTTCCCTTACTTGTGTTGAATTAGAGAGAAATCGACTTATTTGTTCTTTTAAAATTATACATTAGAAATATTTCACTGGTGGTAAAAAAATGCAACTATAAAGAACACTTCTGTTTTGAAAGGATGTTAGTTACTGATACAGTTACCAACATGTTTTTGACAACCAAAAAGGTCTATACCAAACTGTAGTAGTTTTCCCAGGGAAGTGGTGTAAAGAGAAAAGAGAAGAGGGCAATGTCAACATTGAGTGGGTGGGGAAAGAGGAGGTGCCTAAAAAGGAAACACTGAAGGAGTAGTCAGGTAAAGGTAGATAGAAAGAGAACCAAGAGAGGACAGTGCCACAAAGGCCAATAGAATAGTGAGTATGGAGTAGAAGATGGTGGTTGGTCGACAGTAGCAAAGGCAGCAGAGAGCTCCAGTAGGATTACTAAGGAAAATGGTCAGTATGATTCTGCCTTGATGAGATCATTGGCAACTTTTGTTAGAGCAGACTCTGTGGAGTGGTTATGGCAGAATTCAAATTGAAGTGCATCGATGAGGGAGTTAGAGGAGAAGAGGAAGCAAAGAAATTTTAAAGAAAAGGGTCAAGAGGAGGGAAGAGAAAGTTGGAGACTCCCTCTTCAGTAACTGGAGAGAAGTCAAATATAGCTATGGGGCAGAGAAGGGACATGTTTGTGTGGCATGGGGTAAATAGTGTGATATGTAATTCCATACAATGTCAATTTTTTCTTTAAAATGTATTGCAAGTTCTTGAGCTGTGAAGGCAGAAAGGGAAAGTGGACAAGGTGGACAGAGAAGGGAATTGAAAGTGAAGAACAAGACGCATTGAAGAACAGTGTAGATATGAGAGGTGAAATTGTTTTAATTAGATAGAGAGGGGGCAGCATTGTATGAAGAAAGACTGAATATGTAGTATATAAAACCTGATTGGGAGTGTGATTACCTCCACTGACGTTAACCATTGTGGCAGCACTTCTGGGGGTAACGTGTTTTTACCAGTGTGCCACAGTTGAGGCTTAATACGGCAGTGGCAGGGAGTTGTGGCCGGAGAGACCTGGACAATAGCAGATAAAAGGAAGCTGGTATCTCAGGAAAGCTCTCTGGGCATGTGAGATTCAAGAGAAGAGAGAGAAAGTGTTGTAGAGATGCCAAGAGGTGAGCCATTTTTAGGCTACAGAAAGTGTGCAAAGAGATTGGGGGTAAGGAATAGATTGGGGGTAAGGGGTGGCAGAGGGAAGAGTAAGGGAGAAAGTGAGAAAGAAATGAGGTAGTGACCAGAGATAGGATATGGTGTGGTCGAGAAGATAGTGAGAAAACATGAAAGAAAAGCGAGTGACTAACATGATGTGTAGGAGAGTTAGTCCAGTGGATGAGAACAAGGGAGAGTTTTAAAGAGAAGAAGAGATTAGAAATAGCTGGGGAGTTAGGGTTCTCAATAGGAATGTTAAGTCTCCAAGATTGAGAGAGGGGGAGTCAGGAGAGAGAAAGAGTGGGAGCCAGGTAGGAAGGTTATTTAAAAACTGAGAATTACGCAGAGAAGATAGACAGAGAAGAAAAAACTAAGTGTGAGATTCAAATGAAGAAAATGAGAAGGCTGGGAAGGAGATAGGATTTGAAAAGTGCAAGGAGAGAGAACAATGCATACCGTACTTCTCCATCAGATCTGGGGGTAGGACTGAAGGAGGCCATCATAGGACAGCTAAGCACTGAGGCAGGGTTAGTGGGAGCTTGCGCTGTCTTATTGATAGCAAGAAGGTTGAACGACTTGGAAAGAAAAAGGTCACAAACAGCCTTAAGTTTGTTGCACACAAAGAGTGCATTCCACAGCGAGTAGGAAAAAAGGGAGGCAGGGAATGTGGATAAGATTGGCGGGGTTCCCAATGTAGGATCGCAAATGAAAATATCACTTGTGAGCACACACGTCTCAGACAGGTCTGGAACCCTGCTTTTCCCCATTATCTCCTAGCCAACAGTGCTTCTAGGAGAATACTAGGAGATAATTGTGAAAGCAGGGTTGCAGACCTGTCGGAGACATGTGAATGTGCTCACAAGTCATTTGCGGTTTTCTATACTGTGGAGGGTTTCTGGATATGTCACCACACAACAGGAGCAAGAGAAGAAAGAGGATGAGGCAGCAGGAGAGGAGTTTTGTGAGTCTTTGGGAGGGTAGGCATGGCAGGTGAGAAGAAAAATGTAATTTGTGGCTGCAAAAAGAGTCGCACCACAATAGGGAGGGAGATATGGAAATACATTGCAATTGTGGGGTGCGAAACGTAAGGGATACAGTAAAAGAATGGAGAAGAGAACAGTAAGGGAGCAAATTATTGAACGTTCCAAAGTCAAATACTTGTTAGTGCAAAAAGCAAACTGTAGCAAATAGTACCAAACAGCTTGCCACTTGTCCTTTGAAAGAAGCAGACAGAGGATATTATACTTTTCCATGTTAATAAAACAAAGTCCCCAAAGCGTTGAACATGCTACAGATTTATTTTCTGAATTCCTTTCGCAATGTGTTTTTGTCACTTTTAAGGATTGAAAGTGCAGCAAATGAGACTGTAAAAACGGAGTGAAAGGAAACGGCAGCAAGTTTATTATTCAGTGTAAAAAAAATACACATTTGTTTTGTTGATATAACCAATTACCAGGTTTTTAATTCTACAGGGATTCCATTCATGGAAGAAATGGTTATGCTCCCCATCAGGACCATTTGTCACTTTTTTTACTCACCATAATTAACTAAGAAGTATGGTAAACCCCATCCCCATTGATTCAGCTTTGCATAGCCAGTAACCAACCTCACACTGAGGAGACCCATTAAGGTCGAAACAGCTGTCTGTGGGTGGGTTTACTGGCTATGCATCTTAAACCTGGCTGTGCTTAAAGCTGTGACCATGCAGCAAGCTAAAGCCTATAGGGAACCATGTTTAAAATGGTTTTGAAGCAAAAAGTGGCACTGTGTGCACATTTGCATGTCATTTCCCAGAATCCCTTGCTGCAGTGGAAGTGCTGTGTGATAATGGGGAAAGGTGGGGTTGCAGACCTGCCTAAGACATGCAAATGAGCATACAGTTATATTTCCATTATATATATATATATATATATATATATATATATATATATATATATATATATATATATATATATATATATATATATATATATATATATACAAAAACACAGAAAAAACAGGCGCACTCATAGCGTAAAATTGTATAACAATAAATTTATGGAATAAATTGTATAACAATAATTATGGAACCCAAAGAGGAGGACTTCGGTGTGATCTCCGCGGTGTGTCTTGCCACAATATCACATCACACCGAAGTCCTCCTCTTTGGGTTCCTGCGTCTGAACGGGCTGAGTTGTACTCAAAAATGCATTTTATTCAGCTCTGTTTGTGAGTGTGTATTTTTATCCCTTATTCCATAAATTTATTGTTATACAATTTTACGCTATGAGTGCGCCTGTTTTTTCTGTGTTTTTGTAGATATCCTCAAGGAAGTGGTGTTCCCTTCATTCGGGATGCAGAGACTCTTTTGGATAGCAATTGGAATATTTTGGGATTTGTATATATTTTTTATATATATTTTTCTGGACATTTTCTTTTTTTATGTATTTTTTATGCATTTTATTACTTTAATACATTCATTTTTATTCTGTGCTTAGCATAGGTTTTTTATTCTTATCTGTATTATTTTTACTTTTATTTTTACAATCACCTTTTATTTTTATAGAGATATTATATAGTGATAGGTTGGCGCTAATATTTTTTCTCTTGTTGTGATATATATCTATATATATATATATATATAGATATATATATATATATATATTCCTAATATATATATGTACCTCGTACAACTGTTGAGGGTGTTCCAAGAGGGGTTCAGGCGGGGGCACCGAAGCTGGAGACTGAGGGTCCTGTATGAAGGGCCTTTGATAAGTGATGTATAGAACACAGAAGGGATTTTCATCGAGGCTGGCAACTGAAGCTGGTATGCCACCGGATTCACTTTCTCGATCACGGGAAATGGTTCAATACACCTTGGTGCTAATTTAGCTGTGGAGACCTTCAATCGAATATTTTTTGTGGATAACCAAACCTTCTGTCCCGGATCGTACGTAGGTGTCTCGCGACTATGTCGGCCAGCCTGTTTTTTCTGCAGAGAGACTGACTTTTTGAGATTACCCTGAATCTTAGCCCAGGACCCTTGAAGAAGCAGGATCCTATTATCTGCTACCGGTACCCCGGATCCAGATCCTGCAGTGGGGAGAACTGAGGGGTGAAAGCCGAAGATGGTGAACAAGGGTGAATCTTGGGTTGACTCGTTTCACAGATTGTTGTCGGAAAACTCGGCCCAAGGCAAAAGATCTGTCTAGTTGTCCTGGGTATGAAGCAACGGATTACCTGCTCAAGTGATTGATTTGTTCGCTCCGTTTGACCATTGGTCTGAGGGTGATAGCCAGAAGAAAAGTGCAGCGAGATCCCTAGTTGCTTGCAGATGACCCGCCAAAACTTTGAGATAAATTGGGAGCCTCTTACACAATGACCTGGGGGACCCCATTTAGACAGAACATCTTAATAAATATTTCGGACAATTTGAGAGCATTGGGTAGACCCTTGAGGGGTATGAAATGGGCCTACTTAGAAAAGCGATCGACCACCACAAGAATGTTCTTCTGACCTTTGGACAAAGGTATTTCCACGATGAAGTCCATGTAGAGGTGAGTCCATGGGCGATCTGGGATTGGGAGCAGTTGTAGCAAGCCAGGAGGTCTGTTACGGGGCGTCTTGTTCTGGGCACAGGTGGGACATGCGGAGACAAATCCCTTTTTGTCCTTGTGCATGCTGGCCACCAAGAGGTCCATTCCAGGACATCGATGGTTCTTTTAGTCCCCGGAGCTTTTAGAAGAATGCCCCCATTCCAGTACCTTTCTACGATAAGGTGGTGCGGTCCCCCTCAGGGACTTCAAGACCTTCTGGAACATCGGACTGGCTTAGTACAATTTCTTTCAAGGAATCAAAAGTATTGGCGGAGTTTATGCATGAAGATGGGAGTATGGTTTCCTCTTAATCCTCGGACTAGTCGTTTACTAGAAATTGACTGGAAAGAGCCTTTGACATCACGTTTTTAGAACCGGGTAAATAAGAAATAACGAAATTGAAGCGAGAGAAGAAAAGATACCATCTTGCTTGTCACGACCCCAAGCAGGGAGCGCCTTCGATATAGAGAAGGTTCTTATGATCAGTGAGAATGGTAACCGGAATTTTGGTACCCTCAAGTAAATGCCTCCATTCCTCCAAAGCCATTTTGATGACTAACAGTTCACGATTGCCTACATCGTAGTTCTGTTTGGCAGACGAGAATTTTTTTTTTAGAAAAGAAGGCACAAGGAGGCATATATAACAGAAAGAAATTAACGCTAGGACTAACACAAATGAAATATTATAAGTGAATAAATGGGTGACTAATAAATGCACTGACCCAGGTGAAATGAGCTAGCAGGATGCAGCCCTAATGAGGATATGCCTATCCTGATTAAATGGAAGAAAGAAAAAAGGCGCAGTCCTGTGTAGCAATAAAAAACAGGAAAATGTATTAATTAAGAAAGGAAGGCTAGGTGACTGAACAGATTAAAACAAACACAATGATGCCAATAGACACAATGAACACAATATATGACAATAAAAAACAAGAGTACTGTTGAAAATAAAAAAGAAGGGAAATGTGACCAAAAAATGTCCAATCGTGCAAATGTAGGAGGCAGTAAGATGTGGGAGGAATTGTCACTCGATAGGTAGCAAATGACTAGAGCAACAAATGGGGAGAAGTAATTGACCCGTCAGATGATAGATTGCGGATGCAGACGTGGAAAAATCAGGCTGATAATGACCTCAATAGATAGAGATGTGAGATAAGCAAATAGCATAGGCAAGGGATTAAGGAATGGTCTCACCAAAAGATGTAACCTTGAAGAAGTCGGCGCAATAGCTGCCGAAACACGTAGGTTCGCGTCATCAATGTCCGACAGCTCACTGTGAGAGGAGTGCCTAATTGCATGTGAGAGTGAGAGCAACCATTTCAGTTATATTGGCGGAACAAAGTGGAAGGCTGCATTTGTCTGTCTGTCTGGCTGAGTCTGAGTCTGACATCAAGCAGACACACAAGTGAATATTCAACTTGAACGAATACAGATGTCTTGTGTGAGGGGGTAATCCAGGAAGTGGAACAGCATCTCCAGTGTTACCCGGATCAGCATCACATGTTCATCTCCAGCATGATTTCGTTGGTGTGCTGACGGAGGGACGCGGAGACCCCTGTGGTCATCGCGGTTACATCCTTTGGTGAGACCATTCCTTAATCCCTTGCCTATACTATTTGCTTACCCCCCATTTGCTACCTATCGAGTGACAATTCCTCCCACATCTCACTGCCTCCTACATTTGCGCTATTGGACATATTTTTGGTCACATTTCCCTTCTTTTTTATTTTCAAGGGTACTCTTGTTTTTTATTGTTATATATTGTGTTCATTGTGACTATTGGCATCATTGTGTTTGTTTTAATCTGTTCAGTCACCTAGCCTTCCTTGCTTAATTAATAAATTTTCCTGTTTTTTATTGCTACACAGGATTGTGCCTTCTTTTCCCACACATATATATATACAATATATATATATATATACAATATATATATATATATATATATATATATATATATATATATATATATATATATATATATATATATATATATATACACATATATATATATATATATACATACATATATACATATATATATATATATACTTAATATATATATATATATATTAAAAACACTATCAGTTTGATAAAAGAGTATATGACATATATAGATCTTTGTATGACACGGGTAACTTTTTGTAATTTAGGCTATTCCCAGAAACAACGCAATGATAATCATGGTCTGGTTGCAAGTAACTGCAGGTTTTGGTTTGACCTAAATATCGTAGCATTATTCCCATGCGCTAAAATGGACGGAGGTCTGAGGATCTCCGTTAGGTAAACTGCTCATATAATTTGCACATGAGTAAGCCAAACGTCCATTAAAAGTTAGCCATCCGCTATTTTTCAGGTGAACGCGAGGACATCGTAATGCTAAGCACCGTTGGGGATAGCCGTTACGATTTATCATCACGGTAACCTGATTTAGCGGATCGATAAATATTTTATGGACATCTGAGGATCTACCTCTAAGATTTACAGGTCAGGCAATTGTGACTAAGAAATTCTATGCACGGTACACTGTACTACTACTGTAGCATTACGTAAGAAGATTTCAATCAGGACAATAAAATAAAGACAAAAGTAATTAAGCGCAGCTAAGCTATAAATTTAATATATATTTTTTGAAGAGTTGGACATGCTCATGGGACACAATACTAACATTATATGGGTTAAACTCATACAGGCTTCCGGCGGGTGGGGGGATTGCTGCTTTAATTACAAGTACTTTAATCTTTTGAAATAAGCATCCAAAGTTCCTTGTGACTTTTTAAGCAGTTGCACATTTGTAGGGATAACATTTTGGCTTACAATTCAGTGCATTAAATGATGAAGTAGTCATTATTGTTATAACATCTAAAAATATCTACTATAAGATCTCTTTTTTTTCCTCTTTGGATCATCTTAATTTTTTTTTTTTTTTTTTTACTTATTTGGCCACATAAAGAGAATTACACTAAATTGTCAATTTATTTTCAAGAAAACATATGTACACTACAAACTGGATTGAAAGAAAGCCCAACCATATGTAGAGTGGAGTGCATTGCATATAATGATAGTGAGAGATGCTGTGTGTCATACTTAAGCTTCAGTGAAAATTCAATGTACATTGAAATTAGTCATGATGTATTCTTGATTGCACCATTAGTGAGTAGTTTTTCTATGTACTCTTGTTCCAAGTGTTTGTTTTGACATTGGCATGTCCTTTTGGCTCTATTTAAAGTATAGTAGTTATATTTTCTGCCCATTTATTTATTTGATAAAAGGCCCGTCAGGAGACTAGGTGCTTCAACAAAATTCACGACGTGTACTCTGTTCATCCAAATCTTGCTATATGCTGGAAACACCCGGGAGAGATTTACCAAGCTGTGGTCCAGACTGCAACACTGTCTTCTGGCAAAACAATTCACCATCCAGTTTCAGTCATATTTACAGAGATTCTGGAAGGTGTTTCGCTGGTTAGTCTCCGAAAAACAGTGTCGAAAACATGCAGTATGGCTTCTTATATTTACACAAGTTTATTTTAATATTTACTAAGGGGCTGTAACCACAACTCAATCCACAGTAAAGTGTCTTCCAGACCACATGTCTTAAGAAGGTGCACTGGTAGACCTACATTGCCTTAAAGCTGCAGTAAGACCATATAAATAATGTAAACCAATTAAAATGTATGGCTAATAAATGATATGGGAGTATATGACTTTTATGAGAGTTTAATGTTAATTTACGTAAATATAATTTAAAAAAAAAATCTTGTTCTTTAATTGTGTGCAATAGTTAGTATGAATACAAGAGGCGTAGAAGGGGGGGGGGATGTAACAACAAAGCCCATATTTGGATGGAAGTGTTATCACCAATGATCTAAATGTGTTTGGAGGGATTATGAAGAGCTCAATCTTACATTTTGAATGAGGAATAGATATCCAGGATGAAACTACTGAGAGGCATTTTGAGACTTGGGGTGGATAGCAGGTGTACTGTAAGTGGCATGGTGTTGATGATATAACAAAGTAAAACTGCAGAGGGAGAAGAGAAGATGGCCCAGCATAGAGTGCTGAGGTATATCCACATATCGCTCCAAAGGGAAGAGGAGTTAGCTAGACAACCAGTGAAAGAAATACAAGTATGCTTCTTACGTTTGTACGATTCAACTCCAGAAATTCCATCTTATAAATATTACAATTAATTAGGGACTCAATTTCTCGACAATGTTCATTTTACTATTGCTTTCATACCACCTAGAAACAATACTACTTTCCAACCGCTTCTACTCAATATGCTACTACACTAAATGAGCATAGATTCAAGATGCCAATTATGAATATGAACCTGCTTATTTATATTTAAAAAGATATGCAAATGCTATATCTAATGTATGTACTACACCAGCGGTGCGCAAACTGGGGGGCGCGCCCCCCTGGGGGGGCGCAAGATTGTTTAGGGGGGGCGCAGGAAGCAGCGGCGATTTTGCCAGGAGCAGAGGGAAAAAAGCCGTCTGCAGCTGCAATTTTTCTTTTGGCCATTAGGTGGCGCTGTGCTCCGCTGTGCTACAGTACACAGCAGCATCTCGTTGCTTCCTGCTTCCTGCGTGTGTGACATGGGGAGAGGGGGTGAGTGAGACTGGGACATGGGGGTGAGTGAGACTGGGACATGGGGGTGAGTGAGACTGGGACATGGGGGTGAGTGAGACTGGGACATGGGGGGGAGTGAGACTGGGACATGGGGGGGAGTGAGACTGGGACATGGGGGGGAGTGAGACTGGGACATGGGGGGGAGTGAGACTGGGACATGGGGGGGAGTGAGACTGGGACATGGGGGGAGTGAGACTGGGACATGGGGGGGAGTGAGACTGGGACATGGGGGGGAGTGAGACTGGGACATGGGGGGGAGTGAGACTGGGACATGGGGGGGAGTGAGACTGGGACATGGGGGGGAGTGAGACTGGGACATGGGGGGGAGTGAGACTGGGACATGGGGGGGGAGTGAGACTGGCACATGGGGGGGAGTGAGACTGGGACATGGGGGGGAGTGAGACTGGGACATGGGGGGGAGTGAGACTGGGACATGGGGGGGAGTGAGACTGGGACATGGGGGGGAGTGAGACTGGGACATGGGGGGGAGTGAGACTGGGACATGGGGGGGAGTGAGACTGGGACATGGGGGGGAGTGAGACTGGGACATGGGGGGGAGTGAGACTGGGACATGGGGGGGAGTGAGACTGGGACATGGGGGGGAGTGAGACTGGCACATGGGGGGGAGTGAGACTGGGACATGGGGGGGAGTGAGACTGGGACATGGGGGGGAGTGAGACTGGGACATGGGGGAGTGAGTGTGAGACTGAGGCATGGGGAGGGTGTGAGTGACATGAGGGGGGTGAGTGTGAGATGGGGAGGGGGGTGAGAGTGAGTGTGACATGGGGAGGGGGGGTGAAAGAGCTACATGGGGATGGGGATGAGAGAGACATTGGTGGGAGGGAGGGAGACACTGGCAGGAGGGAGAGAGACACACAATGGCTGGAGGGAGAGTGTGAGAGAGACACCGGGTGGAGGGAGAAACAATAGCTGGTTGGAGAGTGCAAGAGAGACACTGGGGGGAGGGAGAGGCAATGGCTGGAAGGAGAGTGAGAGACAATGGAGGGAGGGGGACACTAGGGGGAGGGAGAAAGAGAGAGAGACACACAGGGGGAGGGAAAGAGAGTGGGGGGAGACACTGAGGGGAGGGATAGAGAGGGACTGGAGGGGGAGTGAGAAATACAGGGAGTTGGAGAGACTGGAAGAGGAGTGTGAGACTGGAAGGGGGGAGGGAGAAAGAGACACACACTGGGGGGAGGGAAAGAGAGTGGAGGGGGGAGGGGGAGACACTGAGGGGAGGAATAGAGAGGGACTGGAGGGGGAGTGAGAAATACAGGGAGAGACTGGAAGAGGTTAGAGAGGTCCTGAGGTGTTCTAATGTGGCGGGAAGAGAGAGATTAATAATACAGCAGAAATGGGAACGCTATTAGACAAATATTATAATATTTATTTTTAAGTTATGTAATTTGTGCTATAAATACTTTTTTTGTAGACGCGTGGCGGGGGCGTTACAAAGCTTGTTCGCCCTCAATGGCTGAACCAGCTCACGTGCGCTGACGTCATGTGATTTTGATTACATCAGGCAGGGGGGGCCCGAGAAATTTCATGGATGAAAAGGGGGGCTCGACATAAAAAGTTTGCTCACCCCTGTACTACACATTGATAGAAATACATATTTTAAAACTCCCACCTCTTATCTACAGCTTCCATGCAAAATCATTACAATAGCCAAAAGGTAAATCCATCTCGGACGGTATAAAATATATTCCACATAACAAAATATTATTCTGAATACATGGTGTTTGAACTACAGATGACTGAAAGCCGACATAAATGTTGCTTCATTCTCTCAACACTGGCAATGGAAAATGTTGCCTTCTATTTGCTATATGGCATATTAACATTTTTAAAAGGCAATGTTGAATGCCGACTTCCTGAAGAACTCGTGTGGGGTTTGTTTTTTTAAGACATGGTTTAAACGACTTATGGCAAACATTCTTCAACCCCGTCATAAATTTCCCAACTAGAGGACTTATTTAATATCCAGGATCAAGCCCCGGTGCCAACAAGCTAATCAAATACAGAACTATTTAACAAGTCAAGTTTATACAACAGACCACCAATCTAGTTTGAAATTTGGTATCCATTATGACAACATTACAGAACTGTACTTATGTTGGCAGCTAGTTCTCCAGCACACATGCTAGCAGAGCAAAGATGTTTGTAAATTGAATTCTCTATTATCAAATTTCCAGGTTCTTATTCTCGAATATACATACAACAGGATATATATTTTTTTTTTCACAACAAGGGCTCTATGTGTTTATTTTACAATCAAGCAAGGAGGAAGAAAAAAAACTTACTGTTTAATAAAAGATATAAAAAAAATGTCATGATGAGACCACAGTTGTGGGATTCTTTCTTTAATGAAATATGATAAATCGACTTCACTGAACTTTTTAAAATTGTTTAACTAAATAAAACCTGTGAACCATTAAAAAAGACTTAACAAAAGGAAAATGTATCCTTTGTATTTTCTAACAGGACTATTAGTGATTATAGTGACTAGTCCAGGGATACAAACACGATACATGTAATATACAAAGAACCACATTAGTAGAGATGTGCTAAGGTCTCGCAATTCGGTTCACAAACATGATTGTTCCAAGAAAATTGCTAGATCTCTTTCATAGGTACCATAAAAAAGCTGTGCTTGGGTTACATATAAAGAACTGGTTGTGGGGAATTCTGCACACTTTATTGCACCTGTATACAGTGGCTATGCATGGGCATAGGGGAGTCCTGACTCCTGAGGCCCCCAAAAAAACCCTGGCCTACAAAAAGGCCATGGAGCCTGTCAGCAAGACGGACCCTCAACCTCACACTCTGTTCCTGTCCATATAATCACTCAAAATCAGTGAGGCCCATCCCTTGTGCTCTATCAGTATCATTTCACACTACTAGTTGCAACTTCAACGCCTATATGCTAATTATGTATGTTTGTGTCCTATTTTTGCTATTTGGTATGTCAAGTTGATAAAGCTTGGCAACTTTTTGTGATGTTGATGACATTGCAGTGGTGATATGAAATTTGCCTTTTTCACAAACGTATGCAAAATGTTCGCATCAAAAACCTTTACTTGCTGCAGTGAAACATAGCAAATCTCAATACACTCCAAATCAAAATCATAGCCTGAGTTAATGCTCCAGAGAATTATACTGGCATCTTTGCATTTTATTGCACTGCTAGAAGTAGCTAAAATAACAAATTAATTTAACATTTTAGAAAAAAAAGGCCACCATTTTCATGCATTCTAAGTTTGAACCCACATAGTAAAATACACTTCACTATGTGTATAATATTTAGCAAACAATTTTTTCATAGTGCAGGTTTCCTCTAAGACAGACATACAAAGTAGAGCTTTACTCACAAGTTCATAATGAAGTTCTCCAATTAATGTGACAGCCAAGAACAGTGGAAAGACAATGTTTCAGGTCCCATATGGACCTTTCATCAGGGCCCTTGGTGGAGCTCTAATTTGTATCTCTGTCTTAGAGGAGATCTGCACTTTGAAAAAAGTGTTTGTCTATGTTGTGTTGTCTGCACAAGCCGGATTCTGCTCACCTCAAACTGCTTCCCGCAATTTGGAATTGTACTATAATATTCAGCCAACATACATTACATTTGTTTGTATAATATCCTCGATTAGGAGAAGACTAAAGAAAGTACTACATGCGCACACACATCAATGGTTATTTCCACACATACTCATCATACTATATACAAAAAAAAGTGTGTGCTGAGCACGTGCATTTTAAGTGAAACTTCTTTGTCTTTTGTCATTGTTTTGTCCAAGAAATTGTATTTGTGATGGTGATGTTTTTAATTAAAAATCAAAACACAATTTCAGTGACAAAACGCAAAGAAGTTTGACTTAGGCCTCGTTCCCACTGCTCACGACGGTGTGTGTGAACAAGAGACGGCCCCCTATTCTATGGGGCTGGCCCCAGTCAGTGCGTACGCACACATGACCAATTGCTTGTGGCGCAACCAGATATTGGAAAGTCAAAATATTTGACTTCTGGCGCGGCGGCTGAGTGATGGCCACGTCAAAGCAGTGGTTAAGCTAACGAGGGCAAACCAGTTGCATGATGTCATGTCTGCGCCACCTCCACGCCTCCCCGTCACGACTGATCTGAAGTCCTTTAGATTGCTTGGGTGGAGGCGCGAGTGCCCTAGGCGCTCCGTCACACGCACGACGCGCTCACTTGGGCTGTAGCCTTAGAACGCGTGTGCTCAGAACACACACCCTCTTTTAGCTATTTGCAATTCAGCGAGCCCGTGGGTGGCGCTGCACATGTTCGCAGAGCCGGCCTCTTTTGCCCACTGTGACGCGCGCTGACGGCCTTTTTTGCCCACAGTGATGTCACTTCCCTTTCTTTACTTGAGAATGAAGGCAATTTGCTCCAGCGAAATATTTGTACAGGTAGGTGCCAGCAAAGAAGTTTCACTTCAAAAAATATTTCAAAGTTACAGTCTATTCATCTTCTACGATTCCTTTTTGTTGTTGACAGATGACTTGTACCCTTTAGTGTTCCTTACTTTACAATCAAACTCCCAAACTACTTAACATATTCTGAATTTGCATTAAATTGAAATAATTAACATGTTGCCCCATGTGAGGTATCTTTCTTAATCTGTATTCCTTCCCATAAATTGATCCCCAACTTGTCACCTATTTAATGCCAGCCTACTTTCACTGTTGTAGCATATTTCCATAATGAAGCCATGCTCGTTAATTTGCTTGATGTATTTTGCCATCAGTTGTATGTATTGTAAAAGATGTATGTGATCAAACTCCCTCCAATTTGCATAGATAGTTTTAGCCAGTGGCGTAGCTAGAAATGAGCAGGCCCCCGGCAAACATTTTTTCAGGGCCCCATTAAATATCAACGTATTTTGTAGATACAAAATTAAATATACCGCACATATAAATATAGATTAATTATTAAAGATTACATTTTGCCGCCCTAGGCCCGGGCCTAATGGGAAATCCGCCACTGGAAAAGCTATTGAATCTTATTGTGGATGGGTGCAGAGAGTTACCACCCTCTACTTTACCATAAAGTAGAGGGTAGGAACCTCTCTGTACCCATCCACAATTTGATTCAATAGTTTTTTTTTTTTTTTCCTCAAATACTATTGGGCTTTTTTCATTAAAGTTGTGTAAAATTCACCATAGACTTAAAGATATCAGCATAGTAATATAAGATAATACTGACTGCAATTTTGTTTCTCCCTATCCCCATCCTCTCTCATCGTTCCTCCTCAACTCTGCCCTAATCAGCTCTCTCCACATCATCATCAGATATCACCCTATCCCCCACATCATCAGATCTCCCCCAGTTCCCCTCCTCATCATCAGATCTCCCCTAGTCCTCATCACCCTCAGATCTCCCCCAGTACCCCTTGTCATCATCTTCATATCTCCCCCAGTACCCCTTATCATCAGATCTCCCCCAGTCCCCTTCATAATCATCCTCAGATCTCCCCCAGTCCCCCCCATATTCAGATCTCCCCCAGTCCCACTCAACATCAGATCTCCCCCAGCCCCCTCATCATTAGAACTCCCCCAGTCCCCATCATCATCATATCTCCCCCAGTCCCCTTCATCAGATCTCCCCCAGCCCCCCCCATCATCATCAAATCTCCCCCAGTCCTCATCATCATCCTCAGATCTCCCCCAGTACCCTTTATCATCAGATCTCCCTCAGTCCTCCTCAGATCTCCCCCAGCAACCCTTATCATCATCCTCAGATCTCCCCTCATCCTCGCATCTCCCCTCCTCATCCTCACATTCCACCCCTCCTCATCCTCACATTCCACCCCTCCTCATCCTCACATTCCACCCCTCCTCATCCTCACAATCCACCCCTCACCATCATCACATTCCACCCCTCATCACCCTCAGATTCCACCCCTCATCATCCTCAGACTCCACCCTCATCACCCTCAGATTCCACCCTCACCATCCTCAGATCCCACCTCATCATCATCCTGATTCCCCCACTAATAATCCTCAAATCCCCCCCTCATAATCCTTAAATCCCCCCCCCCTCATAACCCTCAGATCCCCCCCCCCCCTCATAATCCTCAGATCCCATCACCCCCCCCTCCTCTCCATGCCTACCTGGGCAAAGGAGACAGGCGGGGGGGGGGAGATGGTATGTGGCAGCAGGCACCCGGCTTAAAGAATTAGCCGGTAGATTAATTAATTCAGGCAGAGCAGGACAGCACGTGGTGAGGAGCGCGCTCTAGCAGCAGACACCGGCAGTTCTGGGTCAGACTGCTAGAGTGTGCTCCTCCCTTGCAGTCTTGCTCTGCCTCTAGTGATTCTTCTACCGGCTAATTCTTTAACACCGGGGGACCACCGCTGCATACCATCTCCCCAGACTGTCTCTACAGAGGGGGGAGGGGAGAGCGGACCTCCCAAGAGCACAGCCCCTGATAGCTGTCAGGAACCGGCATCCTCCGCGCTCCCCACACAGAGCACTCTCTCCCCTCAGGGAGTCCTTGGACACACAAAACAATCCTGCCTTACCGACCTCTGCGGCTCCCCGCCCCTGCCGCCGTCGTGGTGTCAAGGATTGGACTTCGGCTGAAGTGGATCCCAGTGGCAGGAACAGCAGGGAGCGAAGTAGGGGTCACAAACAGAGATCAGAGGCAGGCGGCAAGTAGCGAAGTCAGGAAACAAGCAGGTGTCCGAGGCAGGCGGCAGGTAGCGAAGTCAGGAAACAAGCAGGGGTCCGAGGCAGGCGGCAGGTAGCGAAGTCAGGAAACAAGCAGGGGTCCGAGGCAGGCAGCAGGTAGCGAAGTCAGGAAACAAGCAGAGGTCGGCAACGAGGAAACTGGAACAGGAGGATAGCAATAGCTAGCACAGCAGTAAACACAGGAACCTTGCAGGAGCTAAGGAACCAGTATAAACAGGCAAGGAGGAACAGGAAAGGGAGGTTTATATAGGCAGGCTGGGAGGTGGAGCACAGGTGCAGAGGTGTCAGGTATTAGGGTCTGGAATGTTCCTTAGTTTAGCAGCAGCAATCCCGGTGGACAAGTATAGGTACTGCAGGCTAGAACAAGACATTGAGAGTGGCAGCAGTCCCGGTGGCCAAGCATGGGTACAGCAGGCTAGAGAATATGACATTACTCCCCCATCCCAAGAGCGTTCTCCGGACGATCCTTGCTAGGCTTGTCTGGATATCGTCGGTGGAAAGCTGACTAGTTGCGGAGCATGTACAAAATCTTTGGGTTCCCAAGATCTCTCCTCTGGGCCATAGCCCCCCCCCCCCCCAGTGAGCCAGGTACTGTAGTTTCCCTCGGTGTAACCTGGAATCCAAAATTCTTTCCACAATGAATTCCTCTTCGTTATCCACGAGGACGGGTTCAGGGGGAGGAAGTCTCCATCCAGGAAACGGGTTCTCGCGGAAAGGTTTCAGCAGAGAAGAATGAAACACAGGGTGTATTTTGATGGTCTCAGGAAGCTCTAATCTGAAGGACACTAGATTTATTAGTGCTGAGATGCGAAATGGCCCGATGTATTTTTGGCTCAATTTAATGATTGGAACCTTTAGACGTAGATTTTTTGTAGAAAACCAGACTTTATCCCCGACTTGAAATTCTGGGGAGGGTCTGCGGTGTTGGTCTGCTGCTCTTTTGTACTTTACTTGAGTCTCACGAAGTGTCTCTTTGAGGGTCTCCTGGATGTCTCGCAGAGTCTCGAGTTTCTCTGTAACTGCCGGAATGGGGCCCGAAGATGGAAAACGAGGAATAAAGGTTGGATGAAATCCATAATTTGAGAAAAGGGGGCTCTTCTGAGTCAATGAATGATGTGAGTTGTTGTATGAAAACTCAGCTAATTGTAGGAAATCAATCCAGTCATCCTGGAGATGACAAACAAAACATCGTAAGTATTGTTCCAAAGTCTGATTGGTGCTTTCTGTCTGGCCATTGGATTGTGGATGATAGCCAGATGATAAATTTAAACGAATTCCTAGAGAGGAACAGAAGGTCCTCCAAAATTTTGAAGTGAATTGTACCCCTCTATCGGATATGATCTCATCAGGAGCCCCGTGAAGCCGAAACACCTCTTTCACAATCAACTTGGCTGTCTGGTCTGCAGAAGGAAGATTATATGCTGCAATTAAGTGAGCCATCTTTGTAAGTCGATCCACCACTACCAGGATGGTATTATGTCCATTTGATTGGGGCAGGTCAACAATAAAATCCATTGATATGGACCCCCAAGGACGAGTTGGAACCGGAAGAGGCTGAAGTAAACCCACAGGTGATGCTCGAGGGGTCTTGGTCCTAGCACAAGTCTCACAGGAGAGGACATAGTCTTTAACATCTTGTGCTAATTTAGGCCACCAAAAAGAGTGAGACAGCAGTTCCTGTGTCTTGAGGACACCTGAGTGACCAGCGGGTCGGGAGTCGTGCATTAATTGGAGCACCTCTAATCTTACCTCCTTAGGGACGAACAGACGATCCTTACAGTTCCAGAGCCCATCACATAGAAATAGTTCTGCTTCCGGAGGAGGGTTTTTAAGAAAAGTGTCATTTGAGTAGGCTCCCTTTATTCGTGTGAGGAGATCGGCAGAGAATGTGACGCCCAAAAAAATTATTTTTGGAAAAATAGTTTCTTCTTGCTCTTTGTCTGAACTAGGATTAGGAAAGGACCGTGACAAGGCGTCGGCTTTCCCATTCTTGGAGCCAGGGCTGTGGAGATGTGGAACTGAAATCTTGCAAAGAAGAGAGCCCATCTGGCTTGCCGCGCAGACAGTCTCTTTGCGGATCGAATGAATTCTAAGTTCCTGTGATCCGTAAAGACCGTAATTGGATGATTGGCCCCCTCCAGTAGATGTCTCCACTCAGAGAATGCAGCTTTTATAGCCAAGAGTTCTTTGTTTCTGATGTCATAATTTCGTTCAGCTGTTGACATTTGGTATGAATAAAAGGCACATGGCTGAAGGAGCATCTTGGGTCCAATTCTTTGTGACAGAATAGCACCAACAGCGGAGTCGGATGCATCCACTTCCAAGATGAATTGTAATTCTGGATTTGGATGGATGAGGATAGGGGCAGATGTGAAGAGTGACTTCAATTGTTCGAATGCCGCATCCGCTTTAGGAAACCATTTGAAGGGGAATTCTTTCCATGTGAGTTGGGTGATTGGGGCAATAATGCCAGAGAAATTTTTAATAAAACGTCTATAGAAATTGGCAAAACCCACAAATCTCTGAATGTCCTTTTCATTTCGAGGGATTGGCCATTCCACCACGGCTTGAATCTTGCCTGGGTCCATACTCAAACCCTCGGGAGAGATGATGTAACCGAGAAATTGCATGCTGGTCTTTTCAAATTCGCATTTTTCTAACTTGATGTACAATTTGTACTTACGGAGACGCTCAAGGACAATTCGGACATGTCTCTGATGATCCATGATGTTATCTGAGAAGACAAGGATGTCATCCAGGTATGCCACTACGAATTGGTCCAATAACTCTCGGAGGACATCATTAATTAAATGCTGGAAGGTAGCAGGGGCATTACAGAGTCCAAAAGGCATCACCAGATATTCATAGTGCCCATAACGGGTTCGGAAGGCTGTTTTCCATTCGTCACCGGGTCGAATGCGGACCAAATTATACGCTCCTCTGAGATCTAATTTGGTAAAGATTTTGGCTGACTGAATTCTTTCCAATAGTTCAGGAATCAGAGGTAATGGGTACCTGATCTTCACCGTAATCTTATTTAGTTCCCGATAGTCAATGCAGGGGCGTAGAGAACCGTCTTTCTTTCCCACGAAGAAGAGCGCAGCGCCTGCTGGAGAAGTAGAGGGTCGGATAAAACCCTTTGATAGGTTCTCCTGTAGGTAGTCATTGAGGACCTTCAATTCTGGTTCTGAGAGGGAATAGATTCTTCCAAACGGAATGGCAGCACCCGGTAATAATTCAATGGGACAGTCATAAGAGCGATGTGGGGGAAGCGTATCTGCGTTCTTCTTGTCACACACATCTAAAAACTCAGAGTAAGGAGCCAGCAGAAGATTTGCTTGAGACGAGGAAATCTTATGTATTCCTACACACTCTGGTATAGGAGTTTTAGGTAGACAGGCTAGCTGACAGTGCTCCGAGGGAAACGTGAGGGTCTTTGTCTTCCAGTCAATTAGTGGGTTATGGATCATGGGCCATGGAATTCCTAGAATCACTGGAAACAAAGGTGATGGAATGAGACCAAAAGAAATCTTCTCCTGGTGATTGGGCTCCATGATTAGTGTTACGTTACTGGTTTCATGGGTAACAAGTCCAGAGCTCAAGGGAGAACCGTCAACGACTTCCATCCTTTCTGGCGATTCCTTGGCTACAAATGATACCGAATTGTTCTTGGCAAATTCTATGTCCATAAAATTCCCTGCCGCCCCTGAGTCGACCATTACTGTGGTTGAAAAACGATGTGTTCCTTCCTCGATTATAATAGGAACCAGGAGTTGAGGGTGTAGCGAAGGAGGGTTAGCTTTCCCTTGAGAAGCAGAGAAAACAGTCTTTGAAATAGCGTGCAGCTGATTTCTCCTAGGGCTCTGGAAAGAAGACCGCCTGGACTTGTTTGGGCAATCAGCGAGATAGTGCCCATCATTTCCGCAATATAAACAGAGATCTTCTGTTCGGCGTCTATTCCGTTCAATGGTTGAGATGGGTCCCCGCAGTGTATTTACTTACATCGGCTCCTCCTCAGTCTCCCTGAAACGTCTTGGGGTACTGACATCTCTAAACCCGAGGTTGCTTGGCATGAACCCCTGTCTCTCCAATCGTCTTTCCGTAAGCCTGCTATCAATTTGGATGCAAAAACGGACAAAGTCCTGAAATCTCTCTGGGGGCTTCACCCGGGCTAGTTCGTCTTTAACTTGCTCCGAGAGACCCTGCCGAAAATGATATTTCTGCGCGGCCTCATTCCAATCAGTATCGTTAACCCATCTGCGGAATTCAGCGGCGTATTTAGCTGCCGAGCGTCTTCCTTGACGAAGATTGTTCAGAGTTGCCTCAGCGGTTGCACTACGATTTGGGTCATCAAAAATAAGACTCATGGCTTCGATGAACTCCTCCAGGTCCCTTAGTAGTGGGCTATCTTGTTCTAACATAGGGGAGACCCAAGCAAGCGCCTCATCCTTGAGCAGGGTTATGATCAGTCCAACCTGGGCTTCTTCGGTATGATAAATGATGGGCTGAAGCTTGAACACAAGTCTGCATTGATTAAGGAAATTCCGGAAAGATTGTTTTTTCCCCCCAAATTTTTCCGGAAGGGATATACGGGGTGCGGTTTGCACAGGCACAGTGTTTTGACCAGACAAGGTGATTAAGGCTGCACGTAGTTCACGATTCTCAGCTTCCGCGGTGGCAGCTTGTACTTCCAAGCGGCCAAGACGATTAAACACGTGTCTTTGTTGTTCCTGGTAACCAACCATGATATGTTGTAAGTCATGGAGTGTCTGAGCCTGGGCCGGGTCTGTTCCAGCGGAATCCATGGTAGGGCCTGTTTATTCTGTCAAGGATTGGACTTCGGCTGAAGTGGATCCCAGTGGCAGGAACAGCAGGGAGCGAAGTAGGGGTCACAAGCAGAGATCAGAGGCAGGCGGCAGGTAGCTAAGTCAGGAAACAAGCAGGGGTCCGAGGCAGGCGGCAGGTAGCGAAGTCAGGAAACAAGCAGGGGTCCGAGGCAGGCGGCAGGTAGCGAAGTCAGGAAACAAGCAGAGGTCGGCAACGAGGAAACTGGAACAGGAGGATAGCAATAGCTAGCACAGCAGTAAACACAGGAACCTTGCAGGAGCTAAGGAACCAGTATAAACAGGCAAGGAGGAACAGGAAAGGGAGGTTTATATAGGCAGGCTGGGAGGTGGAGCACAGGTGCAGAGGTGTCAGGTATCAGGGTCTGGAATGTTCCTTAGTTTAGCAGCAGCAATTCCGGTGGACAAGTATAGGTACTGCAGGCTAGAACAAGACATTTAGAGTGGCAGCAGTCCCGGTGGCCAGGCATGGGTACAGCAGGCTAGAGAATATGACACACGGGATCACTCCCCTCGGCAATTCCTCTGCTCAGCGCCGGGCACGCCCACGCCTTCCCGCACGCACACTTGCACCATCCACTGGCTCGGTCCACGCGTTACGGAGCATGCTCATTCTGCACACTCTTCTTCCCATCCCCCGGACCTCAGGCTCCGCCCCCGCACACCACACGAGCATACTCAGGTTACCAACAAGACTCACCTGGCCTGTTATGCCTGCACCAATCTGCAGTGTCTCCCTGTAGCTCTTCCTGTCCCGCCTCCGTTCCTAATTGGACCTTCCTGCTTTATCTAGCTCCTCTCTGCTCTCAGTCTTTGCTCGGCATAGTCTCTGTATGGAAGTACTTCTGGATTCTCTCAGTGTTTTCACAGGTTCTGACGCGGCTTGAACGACTACCCCCTCTGGCTCTCGATCTCGGCACTTCTTGGACAACGCTCACTCTGGTAACCCCTTGAACACGGCTTGGACTATGACCTATCTCCGCTCTCCACTCCCTGACCTCGGCAAGGCATTCTTCACTCTCTCTCTACAACTGGTACCGGCAAGTATTGTCTACCTTACTACACCTGGCCTGGCAACACTTTATACCACACTCCGGACACGCTCCCTTAGCTGCGGGTGCGTGTATTACCACTTCCCCCTTCAGCTCAGGGACTGGTCTGGTCTGCGGGCAGCACCGGCGTAACAATAGCACAGCCCCCCCGGCTTCCCCCAGGCTATAGCTATGCCACTGTTTTTAGCTGAACCATCTCTCTAATCTGTCATTGGCATACAAAAGCATTAGTTTGGAATCCTGAGGAACGTAGGTGGAGATTATCCAAGTACAGATGCGGGGTATCGCACTGCAATCCGCCATTAACTGCCATTGACTTGAATAGCAGTTAACACAGGATGGCCGTGCAATACCCGCATTGGCACTTTGTGAATGTGATACTCTCGCTGGAATTCACTAATTACCATGGGGATCAGTAATCTGTACATTCCACAGTATGATATACAACCAAATTACACATACTGTAGAAGCCATGCTGACAGCTCTCCAGGGTATCTCACTAACCGATGGCTCTCTGGCACCCTGACATTGTGTAGATAACTTTTCTGAAATCATTTTTCTTTACTCAGTTCTGTAATCCTATGATGCATTCAACTGAATCCTGATGACATTGGATCAGATATGATCTCAAGTTAACTTTGTGTTCGAAATAAGTAAAAGCTATTTGGATGTTTCATGATATCTTCCATCATAGTCATCATCTTCCATTAATGGCCCACATTTTTGCAAACAATACATTTTTCCAACAAATTAAAAGGGGTAAAATTTTCTTTGATATCTCATTTTCACCAATTTGGAACAAGTTACAGACATCCTAAACCAGCAGCGTCCTTGTAAACACTGTATGCACTTCCAATCTGACATTACCAGTTTCCTTCCATCTGTCATACTACTTGCACTTTTATCTCAAACAGTTCGGTGTGTAAACAGAGATACCTCTTTAAACAATCACATTCTTGTTTTATTCGGCAACAAATTATTTTGCTTCCTACACTGAATTTATATGGTTGACAGTTTGAACCTAAATGAGCCATGCTTCAAATGTTATGGAGCACCCACCCTGGGACCAGGGGTCACTTCTTCTGTACGGGTCCTACCCCATACACCTGGGAAGGTATAGAAGATGGAGGCGCTGCACCACCACTAAGAGAATGAGGCAACTACCCCAGAAGCCTGGTCCTGTCTCCCCAACAACACCGCGGGAAGCTCAAGCCCTCCTGTTCCACGCAGATATGCACCACTCAAGCGCATGTAACCAGCCCTCACACACCCTAGATATAGCACATGTATCTGGGGGGGGGGGGGGAACAAGGGTTACATTTGGAGGCGAGCTGCTGAGATCCGGAACAGGCCAGGCTTACAGCAAGGCAGAGCAGAAAGAGTGATGTGCACTCTCCGGTCAAGTGCTGAAGGAAGTAGGGCGCAATTGCATACCGGGGGTAGTCAGGGGAGCGTGGACCTCCGCTCCCGCACAGTACGCCCTGGACGCCCTAAGCGGGGGGCGTAAGATGGGTGCATAGCTATAGCTGCCCTAGTCCCTTGAGGCAGATAGTGTGAGGCAACTGGGGGGTCAGCCTGCTAACGTGTCCAGGGACCATGGCCCAGGGCTCGAACTATGAGTGGCCAATAGAGGGACGCCCGTACCTAGGGAGATGCCCGGTACACTAGCTAGCACCCACGTAAAACGCCCCCACAGAGCACTTGCGGACTAGTCATCGAGTTCAGTGCCCAAGAAGGAGTTCTGCCTAGCCTGGGGTATGCTACCTCATATTAGTGGGTACCAGATTGAGCATGCAGAAAGAAGCAGAAAGTGTCAGTGGGTACAGTCAGCGTCTAGGTTCGAGTTACACCCTAGACACCAAGAGTAGTGTACCATTACATGTAGTGGGCGCATCAAAGATGGCGGCTGTCTCTACATGTGCTCCGAGGAGCAAAGAAGAAGAGCTCAAAATGGCGACAAATGTGCCATCCACGGCCCAGCAGATAGCAGCCGACGTAAAATGGCGTTTCCCGCCACTCCTGGAGCGAGCACGTGAGTCGTGCAAAAAGACTGCGAGAGATGTGGCGGGAAATGTGCAGGGGTTTGGCGCCAAACCCAGATCCCCTGCAAGAGGAGCGGAGCGAAAGCCGAAAGCCCACCCACCTGTGCTGTGACTGGTCAACAAACCAGTTCACGTCACACTGAAAGAAGGAGGGCCCCGCCTCTGGTTTCCACCAGAGGGAGGGGGCACAAGGAGAGCCAATCAGGAGCGTCCTCAGCAAAGGAGGGGGCAGGAAGCGAGAGCGAAGAGCTTCACTTTTGTCTGGCATTCGAGGAGCAAGGAGCTGAAACACTGAACTGTTCCACCCCTGAGCTAACCATGTCCGAGATGAGCACCACGATCTATCAGCTACCAGGAGGCTTACTGGTAGGGGAGGTGGCGGAGCACGAATACCTCCGGTGTTTGTGTGTACACTGCGGGATACCAGGAGCGGTCCCAAGCACCAATGCACTATGCCCTCAATGCGGCACGTTTTACCTGTGGCCGAACGAGCCATGGCCTTTGATCAAGACCCCGCGGGGTGCCTCTCCGGGAACATTAACGGAGGTGGCGGACAGTAAAGACAAGGCGGCCCTAGTTCCCCGTTGCAACCAAGCGGGAAGAACCAAGGCCCAGCCCGCTACAGAACCAAGCGAGATGTCGACGGAGAAGAGCGCGCCCGCAGTGGAGGTACCGGAGCGAGACTGTTTCGTACCTATACCCACTGGTTGTATCGCAGAAGAACCCGGTGACTCCCTAGCGGAGGATCCGATCGTGATATCTTCAGAGGAAGAGGTTGGCGTACCATCGGTGGCGATACGCCTACCGGCGAACGACTCCAGCGGTAACAGAGAGAAGCAGACGAGTCCGGACACCTTCCGACGGCGAGTGCTGGTGCGGCCTGAGGCCCGTAGAAGTCCCACGGCCGTGGTGACTCCCAGTGCGGCGGATCCCCAGATCACCAAACAGCAGCGGAGCGGTAAGGAGACTCCACCACCCCCTTACCCCCGCCAGGCAAAGGCAGCAACCGCAGAGGACGAGAAGGAGAGGCTTGAGGCCTACTTGTCCATCTGCAAACCGGATGCTCCGCCAACGCCCATGCCGGTCCTCGACGCACTTCCGGTGCGTGACCACGGAGCGGATGGAGATTCCTCGGGCACCGGTGATGACGTCACTTCCGGGCCCGACGGAAAGAGAGGCCCGGGAGCGCTGTTCTCCTTACGGAGAGTAGCCATGGCCACTGCAATGGCCACCCTGAAGAGCCGAAGCCCATCGAGAGAGGCGTGAAGTATGGCGGAGAAAGCACCCAAGAAAGCGTCCCTTGGTCGCGGTATTACCCGCTTGCTGGACAATGACTTGAACGTTGCCCCTGCCCCAACCCCTAGCTTCATCGTCCCGGCCACTGCCCCTGCCCCGTCACGAGTGTTGCCACCGGGACCTAGCGGGGATAGACTGAGCAAGTATCCCAAATACTCCAGGGATTTGCGGGACTGGGAATTGAGCGATGAGGGGTCTGATGGGGAAATACCTTATGACAGTGTGATACCTGTGTCTAACCCTGTGCCGTTTTCTCCTACAGCTAAAGGGAGAGCCCGAGGGTCCCACACTCCAGTAGAGGCTGGGTCGGTCAGTACGGTGGTTCATAAGATGAACCCCACCAGGTATTTCAATGCCAAAGGGAGGAGAGATTGCTCGCGCTCTACAGAGGCGGGGACGTCCGGTGGCTCGTCACAAGCAGAGTCCGAGGTAGAGCACACTAGTCATTCCACAGAATACGAGTACCGTGACAAATGGTGGGCACCCCTGTTCACTTGGTACCATGAAGGTATGGACCGTACGCGGTTCTTGCTCATTAAGAACAACATAGTGGATCATTGGTGGGCAGTAGGTGCCTTGACTCCCCAGAAGGTAGAGGATGAGATAGACCACCGGTACCGGGAGATAGAACAGAAGCTCATTCAGCCTAAAGGTCCCAGTATACTGTACGATGAGATTGCTCTTGTAGAACCAGAGTTTTGGGTACTGCCAAGCAGGGCGGGTCACCGTAAGCTTACTAAGTTGAGCCGAGCCGACAGAGCCATAGTGGCTAGGTATAGGCAGTCACATGGATATGAATACCCTTATGTGCCTGAGCCCATCATGAGGGAAATAGAGGAGAGCAGAGATAGTTGGCTCCGAGAGGCCGTGCAGGAGTACCTTAGGACCAAGTTTGGTAAAGCCGGTTATCATAACGAGGACCGTATAAGTGAGTTGGTTAGGATCTGGAGTATAGGACGTTGTATATACATGCACAGTGTTATATATCGACCGGAGCATGGGTCGATCCAGTCCTTCTTTGTGACCGTTACGGATCACAATGGCAGGAAAATTCGGAAACTGGATCCGAGCCATTATTACTAAGGTTCTCCACGTTGGGAGTAACCGTGTGTTACATTGCTACCTCATATATATATATATATATATAAATATATATATATACAGTGCTCGACAAATAATGATAACCAATCGCCCGTTGCGAGTGGATTTAGGCAGCTGGCGACCCGTGCTGCAGCTCAATGAATTCCCCTGCTCGTGCCAATTTTTTTTTTTTTTTTTAAATAAATAAATAAATAATCCCCCTCCCTGATTGGGTTAAAAAAAAAGTTTAAAAAAATGGCGGCAAATCCTGTGGTCCCGGCGCGCGTGCACAGGGCAAGCAGAGTGTCCTGCCATTTGCGCTGCCTGTTCCCCCCAGCAACCCAGAATCCCCCGCATCCCTCCCCCCCCCACTCCCCACGTGGGACGGAGGGGGAAGCCCAAACCAAGCCCCGCGAGCAACCCAGCCCCCCCCCCCCTCCGCTCCCCACGTGGGACGGAGGGGGAAGCCCAAAACAAGCGCCGCGCGCGATCCAGCCCCCCCCCCCCACACCCTCCCCCCTCCGCTCCCCACGTGGGACGGAGGGGGAAGCCCAAAACAAGCGCGCGATCCAGCCCCCCCGCACCCTCCGCTCCCCACGTGGGACGGAGGGGGAAGCCCAAAACAAGCGCGCGATCCAGCCCCCCCGCACCCTCCGCTCCCCACGTGGGACGGAGGGGGAAGTGCCAACCCAGCTTCCCCCATGCGCGCCTCCTGCCCATGATCTCCCCCTAATCACCTGCCCCCGATCCTCGCTTGCTGCCCGGGGGTGTCCGGGGAGCGTGCTGCGGCGTCGGCCGCTTCGGGGGGGGGATAGGGGGGGGGGGGACCTGCTGCTGCTGCTGAGGCCCACGCTGCCACGTGTGTCCGATGTCTTGGAGCGGGCCCACTGCCGTGCGGAGACCCCACTGCTGCCACGTGTGACCCGGTGAGTGTGTGAGTGACAGACTGAGTGTCTGTGAGTGTGCCTGTGTGTCTGTGAGTGTGTCTGTGAGTGTGCCTGTGTGTCTGTGAGTGTGCCTGTGTGTCTGTGAGTGTGCCTGTGTGCCTGTGAGTGTGCCTGTGTGCCTGTGTGTCTGTCAGTGTGCCTGTGTGTCTGTCAGTGTGCCTGTGTGTCTGTCAGTGTGCCTGTGTGTCTGTCAGTGTGCCTGTGTGTCTGTCAGTGTGCCTGTGTGTCTGTCAGTGTGCCTGTGTGTCTGTGAGTGTGCCTGTGTGTCTGTGAGTGTGCCTGTGTGTCTGTCAGTGTGCCTGTGTGTCTGTCAGTGTGCCTGTGTGTCTGTGAGTGTGCCTGTGTGTCTGTCAGTGTGCCTGTGTGTCTGTCAGTGTGCCTGTGTGTCTGTCAGTGTGCCTGTGTGTCTGTCAGTGTGCCTGTGTGTCTGTCAGTGTGCCTGTGTGTCTGTCAGTGTGCCTGTGTGTCTGTCAGTGTGCCTGTGTGTCTGTCAGTGTGCCTGTGTGTCTGTCAGTGTGCCTGTGTGCCTGTCAGTGTGCCTGTCTGTGTGTCTGTCTGTGTGTGAGTGAGTGTCTCTGAGTGTGTGTCTGTGAGTCTTCTGTGTGAGTGTGTCTCTGCGTGTCTGTGAGTGAGAGTGAGTGTGTGTCTGTGTGTCACCCTCTCCCTGTGTCGCCCTCGCCTTCTCCCTGTCGCCCTCGCCCTCTCTCTGTCTTTGTCTCTCATTCTCTCTGTGTGTGTTCTGTGTCTCTCTTTTTTTGTCTCTCATTTTTGTGTGTCTCTCATTTTTGTGTGTCTCTCATTTTTGTGTGTCTCTCATTTTTCTGTGTGTGTCTCATTTTTCTGTGTGTGTCTCTCTTTTTCTGTGTGTGTCTCTCTTTTTCTGTGTGTGTCTCTCTTTTTCTGTGTGTGTCTCTCTTTTTCTGTGTGTGTCTCTCTTTCTCTGTGTGTGTCTCTCTTTTTCTGTGTGTGTCTCTCTTTTTCTGTGTGTGTCTCTCTTTTTCTGTGTGTGTCTCTCTTTTTCTGTGTGTGTCTCTCTTTTTCTCTGTCTGTCGCTCTCTGTCTGTCGCTCTCTGTCTGTCTCTCTCTGTCTGTCTCTCTCTGTCTGTCTCTCTCTGTCTGTCTCTCTCTGTCTGTCTCTCTCTGTCTGTCTCTCTCTGTCTGTCTCTCTCTGTCTGTCTCTCTCTGTCTGTCTCTCTCTGTCTGTCTCTCTCTGTCTGTCTCTCTCTGTCTGTCTCTCTCTATCTGTCTCTCTCTATCTGTCTCTCTGGCCGAGTCCATAGAAGGACAGGCCGCGCTGAGCCGTGCGGACGCTCCGCGCTGAGCCCCTGCATACTCAATGAGGATACCTTGAGAGGGGGCTCACGCGAGCGTCCGCAGGCGTGCTGAGGCGCTGGAGTTTTCAGCCGACAGCCAAGCTGTTTTTCAGAGCACTGTCGGCTGAAAACATCCAATCAGCGGGGAGCAGCGTCAACGTCACGGCGCCTTGACGTCTCTTTATCTGTCTCTATCTGTCTCTCTCTGTCTCTCTCTCTGTCTCTCTCTCTGTCTCTCTCTCTGTCTCTCTCTCTGTCTCTCTCTCTGTCTCTCTCTCTGTCTCTCTCTCTGTCTCTCTCTCTGTCTCTCTCTCTGTCTCTCCCGCTCTCTCTCTCTGTCTCTCCCACTCTCTCTCTGTCTCTCCCACTCTCTCTCTCTGTCTCTCCCACTCTCTCTCTCTGTCTCTCCCACTCTCTCTCTCTGTCTCTCCCACTCTCTCTCTCTGTCTCTCCCACTCTCTCTCTCTGTCTCTCCCACTCTCTCTCTGTCTCTCCCACTCTCTCTCTGTCTCTCCCACTCTCTCTCTGTCTCTCCCACTCTCTCTCTGTCTCTCCCACTCTCTCTCTGTCTCTCCCACTCTCTCTCTGTCTCTGTCTCTCCCACTCTCTCTCTGTCTCTGTCTCTCCCACTCTCTCTCTGTCTCTCCCACTCTCTCTCTGTCTCTGTCTCTCCCACTCTCTCTCTGTCTCTCCCACTCTCTCTCTGTCTCTCTCACTCTCTCTCTGTCTCTCTCACTCTCTCTCTGTCTCTCTCACTCTCTCTCTGTCTCTCTCACTCTCTCTCTGTCTCTCTCACTCTCTCTCTCTCTCTCTCACTCTCTCTCTGTCTCTCTCACTCTCTCTCTGTCTCTCTCTCTGTCTCTCTCACTCTCTGTCTCTCTCACTCTCTCTCTCTCCCACTCTCTCTCTCTCCCACTCTCTCTCTCTCCCACTCTCTCTCTCTCCCACTCTCTCTCTCTCCCACTCTCTCTCTCTCCCACTCTCTCTCTCTCCCACTCTCTCTCTCTCCCACTCTCTCTCTCTCCCACTCTCTCTCTCTCCCACTCTCTCTCTCTCCCACTCTCTCTCTCTCTCACTCTCTCCCTCTCTCTCTCTCTCTCTCTCCCACTCTCTCTCTCTCCCACTCTCTCTCTCTCTCCCACTCTCTCTCTCTCTCCCACTCTCTCTCTCTCCCACTCTCTCTCTCTCCCACTCTCTCACTCTCCCACTCTCTCTCACTCTCTCTCACTCTCTCCCACACTCTCCCACACTCTCCCACACTCTCTCTCTCTCTCCCCCACACACTCTCTCTCCCCCACACACTCTCGCTCTCTCCCCCACACACTCTCACACTATGGATCTGGATATCTTAACTGCCCTATACTACACTGAAATAACCTATACTGCTTACTTCCAGATCTGACTCAAGCTTCACACGGAAGACATCGAACCCCCCCTAACCCAGAAGACAGGTAACGAACACCTCCCCTCCAATGTATAACATTGCGGGAATGAGGGTACCTGGACTTTGAGGGTCTGCGGATCAGGTAAGATCCCAGACGGGATTGCTGCTTTAAATATTGTGAAGCGGGGGCATCCAGACACTAGTTAAGGGGTGCAGAAAACTGGTCATCCACATCTGGCTTTTTTTTTCTAGATTCGACATTTATACACACACACACACACCAAGGACAAATTGTAGTATAATGTAATACAATAAATAAACTAATATCAAAAACGAATGTTCTTACTAGGAATTTATTCAATTTATTTAATTTGGCTTTTTTTTAAATGCGTGGCTGGGGGCGGGACTAGAGGCGGGGTTGGGGGCGGGACTAGGGGCGGGACTAGGTGGCGAGTAGATTTTTGGGTTCGGCGAGTAGATTTTTGGGTGATTTGTCAAGCACTATATATATATATATATATATATATATATATATATATATATATATATATATATATATATATATATATATGTTTACAGGGGGCTACACTCTCCCTCTGGTGGAATATATATATATATATATATATATATAGTCTATGTTATGTCTATTCAACTGCATGAGATGTGTGTTTGTTTCCCAGGTTGTTCGCCGCAGGATGGTGCTGCTAGAGCTAGGTCCAAGTGGGGACCATTGGATTCCACCAGAGGGAGAGTGTAGCCCCCTGTAAACAGCACAGGCTATACATATCTTTTTCCTACTGAGGTAAGTCCTGTTAAGGGCAGGCACCAGTAGTAATCATGGGGTTTTCCCCCTTCAAGCCCTGCCCTGAGTGATAGATGCAGGCCCCTGACTCTGCTGCAGGCATGAGACAGAGGGGAGGTCCTGCTGACATCATGAGGGGTGGGGCTAAGACTATTTAGCAGCCCATTCCTGTAAGTGACAGTTAGTCTACTTCCAGTCTACTCTGGAGTCTAGTTCTGGAAGTCTGGAGTCTCTGGGAGTTGGAAGAGAGCGGAGTGAGCCAAGCACTCTCCTGGTAACAGGAGAGAGATTAAGAGGACTCTGGCCTATGATAGATAGCAGAGCTCCGGTGGAACCAATGCCCCTCACCCTGATGAGGGGGTGATGGGGAGGATCTACCCCCGCCCAGAGGGGACCCTCTGAGGCGGGCACTGGGGTATTGAGGCCCCTCACAGACCATCCTGAGGAGTACCATTTGGAGGAGAGGAGAGGTGAAAGGCTGTACACCTTGGGATTACTGCTGTGTGCTGTTACTACTGCTGTTGTTGCGGCTGTCTGCTGCAAGGCTGCTGTGTACAATAAAGAGAGACATTGCTGTTTTACAAAAGACTGTTGTGTGTGTTCTGGAGCACCCACCCTGGGACCAGGGGTCACTTCTTCTGTATGGGTCCTACCCCATACTCCTGGGAAGGTATAGAAGATGGAGGCGCTGCACCACCACTAAGAGAATGAGGCAACTACCCCAGAAGCCTGGTCCTGTCTCCCCAACAACACCGCGGGAAGCTCAGGCCCTCCTGTTCCACTCAGGTATGCACCACTCAAGCGCATGTAACCAGCCCTCACACACCCTAGATATAGCACATGTATCTGGGGGGGGGGGGGAACAAGGGTTACAGTTAATACAAATATTTCTTATTAAATGCAATTGCCTATGCTTTACATCGTTGTATTCTTAGCTAATACTCTAAAAGCAAGGGTGGCGAATTCCAGTCCTCAGGTGGCTCAGTCAAAATTGAGTCACCTGTGCCGAAGCTAATACTTGGCTTGTTGTACAGCACTGTATATAGGCATGATGAAGTAGATACCTTTAAATTAACTAATCTGAGCTACCACTCCTTTTCACCCAAACATACATCTTTTTTGTTAAATATCCTGTTCCAACAGCTTTACCACACAAGCACACAGTCCCTGCAAGCTCAAAACTTATGCGAAGAATAACAGATAGTATTTAACTTAATAATTTGTCATGTTGGATTTACCATTGAGGCTTTTTGTCTATTGTTGTATTGTTTCACCACACAAGAAAGCTTTATAAATTGGTGTTTCAATTGATTTGTACCCAAGTTAAAAAAGGCTCTTCTCCCCACAATACAAACACAATGCAACTTCTCTTTAAATGGCTCTGACCTGGTAAAATGTGTCATGCTCAGAGGGCTCTCTATGCAATTTACTGAAGATCTTTCAGAAATGAAGGGGTTAAAGCACTAAATACTCAAGGTCAATTGACCTCAAGAGACAAATAGAGAGAGAGAGAGGAAGCTCCCAATTAGCATATCTGTAATGAAATCAGTTTTTCAGACACTACTGTTTTTCCGGACTTCTAACCTATGGAATGCAGTCTGTATCCGATTAGACAAAGCAAACAGTCTCCTAACATCATTAGGAAGGAAGAAAGAAAGAGTGAAAACATGATGAAGGGAACATGGAGGTTATTGTGATTCCAGTGCGGGGCCCAGAAGAATTCCCCAAAAAACAATTGACCATTCATCTGACAAGTTTTCTTGATATAGGAAAATATGGTTTGGCCATACAGTATATGCTTCAAAAAGAGTACATTCCTAATGTCAGCTCTAGCTGATATACTGTATGGAGGTCTGGCTCTCAATGCTAAAATTGTTAATAAAAAAAACCCTCTGAAAAATATATAAATATTTTTTTTATTTTTTTTAGAGGCAGAATTAAATGTTTATATAAAGAGGGAAAACAAAAATCTATCAAACACCCAGCAGTTTAATTTCATTACCAACCGAATATTGCCTTTATCCTATTAACTATTAGAATGCTTTATTTGGCTTAGTCAACTAAAAGTCAGTAAATGTGGTCCGAGCTTCATAATGTAATAACTTGGCCTTTACTATAGATTGTTAAACATGGAAGAAAAAAAATCTTTTGTAGTTAAAACCTATCAATAAATATGCAATCTTATTTTCTGTGGACAAGTGTGTGGCTCAGCAATAGTGACCTGCCTTGGTGCATCTAAAAATAATTTAAATAATCAAATAGACGAACAAAGGCAATCACAGGACTTTAGATGTTAGAATAAATAATTGAATAAACCAACATTTCGGATCTAACACAATATCTATCAAGGTTTGTGTTAGAGCGGAAACGTTGATACTGTATATTCAATTATTTATTATCTCTAACATCTAAACTCCTGTGAGTGCCTTGATTCCTTTATTTGAGATAGTGATTATATATATATATATATATATATATATATATATATATATATATATATACATACACATACACATATATACACATACTGTACATAGAGCCATGGGAAAAAGAAAGTACACCCTCTTTGAATTCCATGGTTTTACATAATAACAATCACTGTTCCTTAGCAGGTCTAAAAATTAGAAAAATACAACCTCAGATGAACAACAACACATGACATATTACACTGTGTCATGATTTATTTAACAAAAATAAAGCCAACATGGAAAAGCCATGTGTGAAAAACTAAGAGGGTTATTTCATGGAGATGAGCTGTGGGGTAAACACCAGTGCTCAGTATCAGCATCTTACTGCTCTCCCAGTCTCTCCCTGACCTCTTAGCCTCTCCCCAAACCTCTCTCCAAGCCTATCCCTGCTCTCTCAGCCTCTCCCTGCTCTCATAGCCTCTCCCTGCTCTCACAGCCTCTCCCTGCTCTCATTTCTTATTAGAAATGTATTCCATTTAAAAAAAGGGGGGGGCGGGGAAAGGGGCGAGTAGCACCGCCTCCAGGCAAAGGACTCACCCAGGAGTTAACAATGACAGCAGGATAACAATCTCATTTTCTTCACCTGCAGTGCTTACTCCACCCCTGACGATTGAGTGGGTGGATGGCTATCAGCATTCACAGCCGTGCAACTCAGCATGGATCGGTTATGCTATCAAGAGGCAATCACATTTAGCCTTGTGCCTTTCTTCTGATTGGCTTACAGTCCTTTATATGCACACAGATCCCTGCTCCAAATCGGCTGAGCATAGTAGTCCTAACCTGCGACAAAGTGCTAACCACAAGCACCCAACTTGCCGTGTCCTTCTTTGCCTTGTGCAATTCTGTTAACCTTATCTTATCTCCTAGTATCCACAACCTTGGCCTGTACCTGGACTCCCACCATCTCTAAACATCAACCACGCACATCGACTATGCTACATCTCCAACCCTAGACTACGGCGAGTATCAACACTATCCTACTTCGCCTACCCTGACCCGGCCACACAACTACGGATCTGCACACCGGATGCAGTCTTGTGGCTGCAGGTTGGTGTATTCTAAAATCCCCACCTCCGCTTCGCGTTTCTGTCCTCTTTGTGGCGAGCACCCATTATAGTATGCTCAGCCCCACAAACATTGACCCCGCCGAGTTGGGTCGAGTATTGAACATGCACGCTAACATGTTCGAGAAATTAGAAAATTTCTGGACCAAAATAACGAACGGATGGAGCTACTCCAAGTGACGGTTCAATCAATCACAGATCAGGCATAGCGTACCTCATTTAATTCTGTTTCCCCAGCAGAGGCTGTCCCAGAACCTATTCTGATAACCGCAGCTTCAGAACCGTGACTTCCTGCACCCAATCGCTACGGTGGTGACACTCTTGGCTGTCGCGGGTTCCTTAACCAATGCTTTATACAATTTGAAATGACTCCGTTTTGTATCACAGCGTTCTAAGGTGACATATAGTGTGTCTTTGTTGATTGATGAAGCTGTGGCGTGGTCATCACTCATCTGGGAATAAAGACAGGACCTCGCCAGCGACATAGCACGATTCACCAAGGAGTTCCGCAAAGTATTCTACACACCCGGACCCGCAAGGAAACATTCTTCCTCGCTTCTACATATATCCCAAGGTAGTCGTTCTGTGGCCCGGTACGCGGTCGAATTTCAGACGATAGCCGCTTAAGTCAGGTGGAATGAGGCGTTGGTAGCAATATTCTGGCAAGGCCTGACCGAAAAACTTAGACGAACTTGCCGTGCATTGTATTAGAGGAGCTCATCACCTTATGCATTCAGATGGATCAGAGATTACAAGAGTGAAATCTCATCCTGAGCCACTAATTGAAGGTACTTTAAAAAGATGCTTGCAACATTGAAAAGAGCAACCTCCTAATCTTTATGATCCCTTATTTAAACCAGCAGTCCCTGATCACTAAGTGTGGGTAAAGCATAGCTCAATGTATGTAACCCAAACATTCAAATGGCATATAGTCAAATTAAACTGCTATTAGGATCATCTTAAAGGTATAGGAGATTGTTGAAAAAGGGGGGGGGGGTGGATGGGGGTGGGGGTGGGGAAAGAGAAAGTGGGGGGGGGGGGACGTACTTTTTAAAGTACCTTCATGTTAAAAGACTAGCCTTTTCTTAATATCACTTTGAGTTATTTGTGGTTAATATATATTTATTTTATATATATACAGGCTATTTTTTTGAATGACATTACCATGCTCATTCATAGCATTGTGCTTTATGCATTTTTCCATGAAGGGGTTAATAATTATTGTTACCCGTTTTCGTGGGCTTTTTTACTATAAATGTTTAGGCAGCACCACATCTCCCCACTCCAAGACGAAGCCCTATTCCTAAGGCCCGGGCCATAGAGGGGGGGAGCCGGGCTGAACCGCGCGGATGCTGAGGCTCGCCTGCAGAAGCTGTGCGATTCCACGCACATACAGGCGAGCCAGCGTCCGCGATCAGAGGTGGGGGGAGACTGAGGGAGGCGGGGCAGTGACGTCGCTGGGCCAATCGCCCGCGACGCACTGACGTCACGGCGCCGTGACGTTGACGCAGCCCCACTCTCATTGGAGGTTTTCAGCCGACAGCTCGCTGAAAAACAGCTTGGCGCTCGGCTGAAAACTCCAAAGCCTCCGCACGCCTGCGGACGCTCGCGCGAGCCCCCTCTCAAGGCATCCTCATTGAGGATGCAGGGGCTCAGCACGGCCTGTCCTTGTATGGACTCGGCCTAAGGGTGAAACGCGTAGAGGAGGAGATCGTGGTGTAGCCCTAGTGTGATTCTGTGCCAATAAAGTTTTTTGTACCATCCGGGACCTTGTGGAGTTCTGTCATGCGCAGTGGCGCCTTCACCGCATTCTATCTTCCTGCTACAGGACCCAGATCCGGGGTTCCAGCAGTGGATAGTAGGATTCAACAACTGCAGGAGTAATGGGAAAGAATTCGTGAGAATCTCAGAAAAGTGGTGACTATGCAGAAAAAACAGGCAGACCGGCATCAACGTGAAACACCAGCATACAATCCGGGTGAAAACAGCATACAATCCAGGTGAAAAGGTATGGCTGTCCACAAAAAATATCCGGCTAAATGCACACACAGCAAAATTGGCACCTAGATACATTGGTCCGTGTACCATCATTGAGAAGATCAATCTCAAGGGAGAAGTCAGAGTAAAGACACTGACTCTGGCACTGAGTTTGAAGCAGGGGAGCCTGGTTCAATTCCTGATGTCGGCTTCTTGTGACCTTGGGCAAGTCACTTTATCTCCCTGTGCCTCAGGCACCAAAAACATAGATTGTAAGCTCCACGGGGAAGGGACCTGTGTCTGCAAAATGTCTCTATAAAACTCTACATAAAACTAGCAGCGCTATACAAGAACATGTTATTATTATTACTTACTATGTCTGCCAGTATCCATGAGAATTCCATCAGTATTTCACACTTCTCTCCTGCTTCAGTGTTCCCCCCTGAACCTGTCCTAGTAGAA
This sequence comes from Ascaphus truei, assembly GCF_040206685.1. Lineage (NCBI taxonomy): Eukaryota > Metazoa > Chordata > Amphibia > Anura > Ascaphidae > Ascaphus > Ascaphus truei. Next base: position 387,041,586 of record NC_134484.1, on the reverse strand, counting down.
GGACAACAGGAATTTGAGGTTCAAACCATCCTGGATTCCAGGGTGACCAGAGGGAATCTCCAGTACCTGGTCCACTGGGGTTTCGGGCCTGAAGAGCGTTCCTGGATCTCCAGAGACCAAACTACACGCTCCAAGGCAAGCCCGGACATTCAAATGGAGGTATCCCTCCAAGCCATTTTTTAATCGCCCGGAGGTCGCTTCTGAAATGGCAAGGTGGATACTGTGAGGATCAGTCTTAGGTCCAGCCTCCGTGACGCCATTAGCATTCACAGCTGTACAACTCATCGTGGATTGGTTCTGCTATCAAGAGGCAATCATCCCATTCAAAATCGGTTGAGCATAGTAGTCCTAACCTGCGACAAAGTGCTAACCACAAGCACCCAACTTTCCGTGTCACGCTTTGCCTTGTGCAATTCTGCTAACCTCATCGTGTCTCCTAGTATCTTTGACCTCGGCTTGTACCTGGACACCCCGTCTACTCTTATCCACAACCTCGTCTTGTACCTGGACTCCCACCATCTCTACATCTCGACCACGCACAGCGACTATTCTACATCTCCAACCTAGACCACGGCGAGTATCAACACTATCCTATTTTTCCTACCCTGACCAAGGCCACACGACTACGGATCTGCACACCGGATGCCGTCTTGCGGCTGCAGGTTGGTGTATTCTAAAGCCCCACCTCAGCCTCATGGTTCTGCCCTGTTTGTGGCGAGCACCCGTCTCACACACACACACGGCTCGACAAATTATAAAAAATGTACTCGCCCCCAAAAATAGGCACTTGACCCCCCCAAAAAAATTCAGACTATAACCTCCCTCACTCACTGGCGAGTCTTACTTGCGGCGGGGTGGTGCAGCATCTCCTGGCATTCTCCTGCGTCTCCCCAGGCACCGTGAAAATGGCTGCGTGGTGTCAAATGATGTCACGCTGCCATGATAACAGGACGCTGTGTGACGTCCCAACTTAACGCAGGGTCAAATTGTCATGGCAACGAGACGGCGTGTAACATCGTAACATGACGTAGCGTCCCTTTGTCATGGCAACGCCGCGTCATTTGAAACCGCGCAGCCATTTTTATGGAGTTACAGGGGGAGACGCCGCACCACCCCACCGCAGGTAAGACTCGCAAGTGGGTATAATGCACTCGCCCAGGGGGAGTCGGCAAATGGGTGAGTGCATCTGTCACATATATACATATATATCATGTGGATTGTTTTTCAAAACTCTCTAGATTCAGTGTTTGTTCTTGTGTCTTGGGATTGCTTCATTTCTTGGCGTTTCCTCAATAACTGCATTGACTCATTTCATATTTTCTTATCGTGTTATTTGTTAAATATTCCTTCAGGGTTTTTTTTTTTTAGCTTTCATCAAGAATGTTCAAAAGGTTTTCATAATTGTTCGTAAAAGTATCCCCATACATTTCAAGCAAGCAGGAGCGATTTTCAGGACCTCAAACCTTGACTGTTTTTGTTCATTTTAATCCATTTTCTTATTTCTACCTTCATATTTACAGTAGATGTAATTTTCAGTGAACCAATCAGTGATCACCTCTTGTAGTAAAACAGTTCAGGACCTTACAGGCTTCCATAATGTGTTTCTTGCTAGCAAGGATATAGTCAATGTAATTCTTCATTCCATTCAGGACCTATAGACATGAAACTATACATATAGTACATGATATCAAAAACATTGTTGGAAGGTACTTCAGTGACCCAAACACAGATGTCAAAAGAGAACATATAAAGGAGAGAGACCCATAAAGTTGAAGGCAGTATAAAACCTGCAGATAGATATTAATATAGGAAGATACTCAGCTCCTGTGAGATGGTAGTAACACGAAAGTCTCAGGTAAGTCTCAGGTTGGCATAGCCACGATCAAGAGGTTGCATCCGGGGGTATGCACAACAGGTATTCATGTCTATAGGTCCTCTTTATTAAGTGCCCCGCACACTGGTATAGCATGCCTGTTATTTTCTACCATATTTTGTTTATTTATTTTCTTTAAAGGTTTATTATTTATTTTCCTTTATTGGCTTCTTGCTCAGTATCTCTTCAATACGCCGGCTGGTGGTAGATCACTATGGGTACTTTGTCCCCATGGTGGTCACATTATTTGAGGTATTGATCATATTATGGTTTATTTTTATATGGTAGTCTAGTTTTCCTTGGGGTTGTCCTATTTCAATTTATTTTAGTCAGTCAGGCAGGTTTTCAGTCAGTTGTTTTTTGTTCTTCATTATATTTTGATTTAATAAATTATTAGTATTATTTTGCATAATTTGTCTGAGTGCTTTTAAGAGGTTTCCTTTTCTGTGTTTCTATATTTACTTTATTCCTCTAGCACTGCCTAGCAGTTAATTTTTCTGTCATTTCTTTTCAGTTATTTTTCTGATAAAGATAGGTTTAGACAATGCATTTATCTGTTGGATGTTGATGCGGTATTCATTTTTGTGTCTGATATATATATATATATATATATAGCGCTATAACGGGGTTGAGCTGTATATATATATATATATATATATATATATATATATATATATATATATATATATATATATACACAGCTCAACCCCGTTATAGCGCGATCCGCTATAACGCGGTTTAAGCATGGACCCCGAATTAAAAAAAAAATCAAATTTTGTTTTACATTTTTTTTGCACACAGCACACTGCACACACTGCACACACACAGCACACTGCATACACTCACTGCACACACACAGCACACTGCATACACACTGCACACACTCACAGCACACAGCATATACTCACTGCACACACTCACAGCACACTGCACATTGCATACACTCAAAGGACACTGCACACACTCACACACTCACACACTCAATGCACACACACACTCACTGCACACACTCACAGGACACTGCACACACACACTGCACACACTCACAGGACACTGCACACACTCACACACTCACAGCACACTGCACAC